>NW_006922197.1:163809-168545 GCF_000298275.1 Orycteropus afer afer
GAGAAGCTGGACTATATGAAGAAGAATGTGGCATCAAGATTGGAGGAAGAATCACTAACAACCTGTGATACGCTGACGACACAACTTTGCTTGCTGAAAGTGAGGATGAAAAAAAAAAAAATTCATGACTTATTCATTGCAAACACCTTGTTTTCTCCAAGGCACTCATCATCACAAAGGATGTTTCAAGATCTCTTCTGAAGTACAGTGCTATCAGTGATAGGATAATAACACCTTTTGCACTGATGAAGTTTAAAGAATACAGTCTGCAGTATGGATTACATCTCAATATAAAGAAAATAAAAATCCTCACAATTGGTCCTATAAGAAGCATCATGAAAAATGGAGAAAAGATTGAGGTTGTCAAAGACTTCACATTGCTTGATTCTACAATCAAATCCAATGGAAGCAGCAGTCAGGACATTAGACTATGTATGTGGCACTGGGCAAATTCTCCTTGAGGACTAAGGTGGCCCTGACACAAGCCGTGCTATTTTCAATTGCCTCATATGCATGTGAGAGCTGGACAATGAATAAGGAAGACCGAAGAAGAGTTGATGCTTTTGGGTTGTGGTGCTGGCAAGGAATGCTGAAAGTACCATGGACTGCTAAAAGAACTAACACATCTGTCCTAGAGGAAGTGCAGCCAGAATGCTCCTTGGAAGCGAGAATAGCCAGACTTTGTCTCACCTACTTTGGTCATGCTGTCAGAAGGAACCATTTGAGAAGGATGTCATGCTTGGTAAGGTGGAGGGTCGATGAAAGGGGAAGGCCTTCAACAGATGGTCTGACATGATGGCTGAGACTACGTTGCTCAAGTATAGCAAGGATCATGGAGCTGGCGCGGGACTGAGTGGTATTTGATTCTGCTGTGCATGGGGTCGCTGTGAGTCGGAGACGACTCAACAGCACCTAACAACAACAACATCACCCTGAGTGCACTCCTGATGCTGAACTGCAGCCTGTTACTTCCCTAAATAACCCCACAATCATGAGTAGTGTCTGTGAGTTGTGTGTGGCCATTGCAGTGAATGATCAAACCCAGCAGAGAAGTAGAGAGTGCTGTGGGAAGGAAGGTTGGTTTCAAAGTTGGCCAAAGGTTGGAGAGGAGGTGGGTCTGACCTGCGTCTCATAGGAATCAGCTTTGTGCTGCTGTTGCTGATAATGATTCTCCTTCCCCCTTGTGAAGTTATGGGAGCTCAGGAGACACCTCGTGCCATTTTTATACCAGGTCATTCTCCTGAGGAGCTTCTGGGTGAGTGCTAACCAACAACCAATCCGTTGGGAGCCTGTTGTTGTTGTTGTTGTTGTTATGTGCCGCCGAGTCTGGTGAAATCCTCCAGGGCTGTTGTTATTGTTGTGGTTAGGTGCCGTCGATTCGGACCCGACTCATAGGGACCCCTCCTTGGGTTTCCAAGGCAGTATCACTATGGAAGTAGATTGCCCCATCTTCTTTCTGAAGAGTGGCTGGTGGGTTTGAACTGCCAGCCTTCTGGTTACCAGTCAAATGCCTTTAGCACTATGCTACCAAATGGGAACACATTCTTTAGCGACTTTGCTATATAGCAAACTCCACTAAACCTGGTGCCTTAAAGCAACAAGTAATCGTTTTGGGCTTGTGGTTGTGGGTTACCTAGTCTCAGCTGTGTGGTTCTGGTTTGGTGTCCGTCATGCAGTTGCAGTCAGATATTGGCTGGGGTGGCTGCCACGTGAAGTCTGAATTGGGCTGGAAATCCAAGATGGAGCACTTTCATAAATGGCAGCTGACCGTGGCCATCCGCTGGGAAGTCAGGACACAAAATGTGGGTTGTCCATGTGACTTGGACCCACAGAAAGTCACTAAACTCAGCCCTGGCTTGAGGGCAGGAAAAAGAAAGTCCACCTCTTGACAGGGAAGTGGCGAGGCCACATCAGAAGAGCACTTTGGGGATGCCATGTGTGTTCTCACTATACTGGGAGGTCCTTAGTGCCTCATTCAGTTCCCCATCAATCATGCTTTATCCAGGGCGCCCTGGTGGTGCAACAGTTAAGCGTTCATCTGCTAACCAAAAGGTTGGTGGTTCAAATCCACCCCAGGCTCCTGGGAAGAAAGACCTGGCAACGTGCCCCCTAAAGATTACAATCTGGCAAACGCTACGGGACAGTTCTACTGTGTCACACGGGTCGCTGAGTCAGAATCCGCTCCAAGGTTCGCAACAGCGTACTCTACCCACCTACTGACCCTGATACAGATGACAATGATCACTTTATCCTCTGCCGTACATGAGTTTAGCTCTTTTATTTTTTTTCCTTATATGACGAGGTTAATGCACGTCTAGAGAATTACTTCTCTAAAACAACCGTTTATACACTAAAATCTGCGCATGGCAAAAACTTTCCAGAAAAGGAAAATGCAAATATTTTCCACTAAAATGAGCAACAGAAAAGCGGTGAAACTACACCTTGTGAAAGGTGGAAAGCTTGCGAGACCCTGAAAAAACGTCACAGTCCCATCATATTCCAACTCCCGCAGGTTTTACCGTGCTGTTCTGAAACTCCCTGAAAAGGGTTATTCATACTCGCCGGGCCCCAAGGCCTGCACGCGCGCCCACGCGTACACACTCACGCACACTCCTCCGGCCCCGCCCATCCCGGCCCATCACGAGGTCCGACCTCACTGCAGGGCTGAGGTCTTTACGTCCCAAGACTACGTTTCCCAGGAGGTGCTGCGACGCTGGCCCAATCAGGACGCAGCATCGGCTATGCTTTGTGCGTCTGCGCCATCTTCCGGCTCCAGGCGGCGAGTCCGCCGGTCCCGAGGAGAGGGCGCACTCTGGGCTGTCGGGGCGCAGTCGCTCCGAGACCTGGACTCGAGGAGGTATCAGGTGAGCGGCTCCGGAGCTTCCAAGGAGCTCTGGGGTCAGCGCGGGGTCAGGCGACGCGGCCGGGCCGGTATCGGGCCTGTGAAAAACTGGGAAATCTGTCCCCAGCGTTGGTCTTTAGTGTTTCTGCCTCTGAACTACATTTCCCGTCGGCCCCTGCAGCGCTCGCCCTGCTGGCGCCCCCTTTCTGCGTCCAGGCTCTTATCCCGAGCCCATGGGTATGATGGTTCCTTCCCTGACTCCGTGAAAATGGACGCGGAAGTTTTGCATTCATTCGCATGATACCTTTTATTAGCTGGGATTAATCTAGTGTCATGAGATTCTCAATTAATTGCAAGACTACCAAAACTTTAGAACCACTTAGGCTGAGCGCTGGGCTGCTAGCCTAAATGTTGTCGGTGCAGACTCACCCAGCGGCTCTGAGGGAGGAGAACAACAACAACAAACTCACTGCCTCGGACTCGGATCCGACTCAAAGCGACCGCACCTTGCGTTTCCGAGGCGGTATCACTATGGAAGTAGATTGCCCAAGCCTTCTGGATAGCAGTCACATCCCTTCCTCTGAGGGAGAGAGACCTGGCCATGTGCTTCCATAGGTTTACAGCCTAGGAACGCCTGCGGGCCAGTTCTATTCTGCCACGTGAGGTCACTGTAAGTTGGAATCGACGCCATGGCACCCAACCACGAGAAGTTTAGAAGAGGTCGCTCAGGTGGCGCGATAGGTGCTTGATTAGTAACCTAAGAGTTGGCCGTTTGAATCCACCCAGCTGCCCCGCGGAAGGACGATCTGTGATTTGTTTGCGTAAACATTACAGCCGAGAAAACCCTAAGGAGGAGTTCCACTCTGTAACAGTGCCTTTTACCAGGAAACATTCTCGGTAGTGTTGTTCAAACTCCATATCCAGCAGTAGGGAAATGGTTGAGTAGATGAAGGACCATCCCTGTAATGGAAGCGCAGACAGGGGACACAATGCTTCCAACAGTGGAAGGAAGCTCACCACATAACACATGGTTGTAACAGTTTCATCTGCACGTCATTTAGAACGTGCCGAGCACTGTCCTGAGCCCTTTTGCAAAATACTTGTTGTTGTTGTTATGTGCTGTAGCAAAATGCTAGGCACTCATTTAATGATGAACTCAAGAAGTGGTCAGATGGCGTCTCTCATGGGTGGCTGTTTCCTGTTCCACTTTCTCTGCAGCCCGTGAGCGGGTTTCATTTCTCCATGCTTAAGGCTCACTCTGAACACAGGATCCAGTTGCGGATAAACTGCCAGTGGCCCTTCCCTCACATCACTTCTAATAGGTGCTTGGCATCCCATAAAGTGGCTATGCCAACAGTGACTCAGCTAAGTCCCTACGGACTGATTTTTGGTTCTGTTATTCTGCAGACGTGCATGTGGCTTACTGCACTGCTGTCTCTACAAAACGGCACGGTTTTATGGTGGTAATAGAGCTCTGGTGGCGCAGTGGCTAAAGCACTGGGCTGGTGACCAAAAGGGTGGTGGTTCGAACCCACCAGCCACTGCATGGGAGAAAGAGGAGGCAGTCTGCTTCCATAAAGATTGACAGCCTTAGAAACCCTGTGGGGCAGTTTATTCTGTGGTAAAGGGTTACTAAGAGTCAGACTTGATGGCAGTGGGTTCGGGTTTTTGGTTTGGGCCTGTTCCATCTCTTTTACCCCCTGCACTTCTGTGTCACTTGCTGACTCAAGGCAGGTTCTACAGAGCAGTGTCCACAAAGCCTTAAAATGGCTAAAGGGCCCTTTGTGGATTTGGAAGTTGGGAAAAGAAGCCAGGGAGAATTCTGAAGTTGTCACATTTGGGGCATGGAAGAGTTACAAAAAGTGGTTTGGTGAAGACTTTCTTCTGGACCAGA
>NW_006922197.1:170020-177510 GCF_000298275.1 Orycteropus afer afer
GGGCAGTTCCACTCTGTCCTCTAGGGGCGCTGTGGGTTGGAATGGACTCCACGGCAGTGGGTGTGGTTTGGGCTTTCCTTCTGTAAAGATTGACAGCCTTGGAAACCTTTTGGGGCAGTTTCACCTTGTCCTCTAGGGGCGCTGAGACTGGGAATCCATTCCACAGCAGCAGGTTTGGCTTGGACTTTGCTTCCGTAAAGATTGACAGCCTTGGAAACCCTGTGGGGTAGTTCCACTCTGTCCTCTAGGGGCGCTGTGGGTCAGAATCAACTCCAGGTGGTGGGTAGTCTTTGGTTTATTGTATTTATGCCCATTTCCTTACTGTTACCGCCTGATAGCAGGGTCTCCCACCCTAGCCACGTTCCTCAGAATAGCTTCTTCCTACAAAGACCTCCTCCATGACCTCTCATCCCACTGGGAAGCCTTTCCTCGAGACCGGTGTCTAATGCGTGTGCTTCTTGTTCCAGGCGTCACTGTTGTTCAGGGACGTGGCCGTGGTCTTCTCCCAAGAAGAGTGGGAGCAGCTGGCGCCTGCTCAGAGGGCTCTGTACAGAGATGTGACACTGGAGACGTACGGCAACCTGGTCGCAGTGGGTAAGGTGACCTGGCCTGGGTTTGGAGATCACCCTGCTGGGAGGCATCTCTGTTTCTTCCTGGTCCGTTTCTGGGTGGCTCTCAGCTTCCTGGCTAGTTGGTCATATCTGAGTGTGGTTAAAAGGCAGCCCCATCCTGAGTCCTGTGCTCCCTACAAAAAAGAAAAATGAGACCAAAACAAACAAGAAAAACCCCATTGTCATCAGGTCGATTCCGACTCATACAGGCTCAGTCACCTGTGACTTTCAAACACAGAGGAGATGGGGAGGAGGCAGGGACGTTAGATGAATGGAAACAGGACCAAGCGAACGGGACACAATGAGAAGGTCACGCCTGGTAAAGAACGTAACTAAAATCGAGGAACAGCTTGTGTAGAAATTGTCAAATGGGCACCCAAGCTGCTGTCCGACCTTCACGAGAAAATACTCCTTCAGACAGAATGCAGCCCCACGGGGGGAGTGGCGTCTTCCTCAACCCCTTGGGGCTCACGTCCTCCTCTGTGCCTCCTGCAGCTCCCCGTCCCGCTCGACGGCCAGGCCTGTGTCTGAATTCTGGGCCCCCGCCCCGTAACTGGTACCACGTTCTTCTCTCACTTCCAGGTCTTGCCACTTCCAAGCCTGACATGATCTCCTCCCTGGAGCAGGGACAGGAGCCCTGGACGGCGGAGGGGGCGGCGCCAGGAGGCCGGGGCCTTGGTAAGCAGGCGTCTGGGGAGTGGTAGCCTCTGCAGCTAACAGCTTGGGGGCTGTGCGGAAGCAGGGCCTCTGCGGGAGAAGGCATCCCCCTGAGTTGCCGGGTTCAGGGGTCTTCTCCTAGTCACCTTCCTAGCTGGTCAGGAGCACGTGACAGCAGTCACCACTCCTGCCTTCCTGAGGCCTTTGCATGTTTGCGTCATCACTTCCTGTTGGAATCCTCCGGTCTCGCCAGATGCTGCTCAGCCCCGTCTCCTTCTCCGAGTTGTGCAGCTCCCCGAGACACAGACCTGGGCCTCCTCCACTGCATAATGTCCGCCCCCAGGGGACTTCTCCAGCGTTGCTGTCGTTGTAGTTCCTGTCGCGTCGATGCTGGTCCAGGGAGCCCCCACACCACCCTGTGTGCACACAGGAGGACCGCGCCCCACGGGCTTCCCCAGGCTGTGACTTTCAGAAGCAGGTCACCAGGCCTCTGTCCCTCGGTGCCTCTGGGGGGGTTTGAACCGCAACCTTTCCACTAGCAGCCAAGTGCTTACTGTATGTGCCACCCAGGAACAACTCTTCTCCATGAACCTGCTGCCACTGAGTCAGTTCCACCTCACAGTGACCCTGTAAGACACACGAGAACTGCCCCGTAGCGTCTCCAAGGCTGTTCTCTTGACAGAAGTACACTGCCATGTTTTCCCCCACAGAGCAGCTGGCGGGGGCTTGACCCATCGCCCTTCTGGTTAGCACCCGAGCGCTCCGCCACCGTGCCAGCATGCTGTAAACACCGTCTGTCCCTGCACTGTCAGGATGCGGCCTCTAGCCACGCGGGGGCACTGAATTGAAATACGCAGTTGCCATCAGTGGCCCTGGCTCAGGTGCTCATCCAGGTGCTCAGTCGCTGCGCTGTGGCTGCTGTATTGCCTGGCACAGGTGGGCATCGCTGCCATCCAGGGTCCTGCTGGGCGGGGCAGGTTACTGTCTTCACACACGGCCACCAGCCCGGTCAGCTTCTCCACCTGCACACTCAACAGGCGCCTCCAACTTAACAGGTCAGAAAGGGGGTCACTGGTCCCTGGCAAGTCCGCTGCCCCCGCTCTTCCGCATCTTAACAAGTGGGTTTTCTGTAGTCATTCAGGTCAGAACTCGTGAGGCGCCTTGACTTTTCTCTGTCACCCGCACCTGTTCCCCTCTGCCAGCACATGCTGTTCATTCTGCCTCTAAACTTACGTGGCCCTCGACCGCTTCCCCCACCCCACCCCCGCCGTCATCTGCTCCACCATCCCCCTGGCTTGGACCATAGCAATGGCTTCCTCCCACCACCAGCTTCCACTCTTGCCCACGACAATATATTATTCTCCGCGTCACAGTCAGTGATCTTTGGAAACTTAACTGACAGCTAATTACTCCTCAGCTCAGAGGTTGCCAGTGGCTTCTCTCTCAAGACAAGATGCAGAATCCATACTGCGGGGTCTCCGTTCCCTCATGCTGCTGTAACAGATACCACAGGGGGATGGCTTGAAGAAACAGATGCGTTCTCTCAGTTTGGGGGGCTGCAAGTGCAAATCCAGCACCCCAGCTCAGGGGCAGGCTTCCTGTCAGTGTTGGCTCTCGGCCAAGGTCCCTGTCTCCTTCCGCCATCTGTGAGCCTGGCCTCACTGACACGGCTCGGCCTCCGGCTTCCCTGGCTCTAGGAGGTTTTCAGCACAGGGACCTCGGATCCAAAGGCTGTGCCCTGCTCCCGGCTCTTGTTTCCTGGTGGTAGTGGGGCCCTGTCTCTGCTCACTTCTCTCTCCTGTTCTGTCTTGTAAGATACAAGGTGATGCAGGCCACACCCCGGGGAAGTTCCCCTCATGTACGATCAGGGCTGGGACCTGAGCAACCGTATGGCATCCGCCCCCATTCCCTGACACCTGGTGCCTGATCAGCTGCCCAGCCACTCAGCCAGGCCCAGCCAAGGTGACACACAAACAAAACCACCACATGGAGGGTCGACGAAGGAGGGGAAGGCCTTCAACAAGATGGATTGACACAGTGGCTGTGGCGATGGGCTCAAGTACAGACGGGATCGCGGAGTTGGCATGAGACCGGGTGGTGTTTTCGTTCTGCTGTGCATAGGGTTGCTATGAGTCAGAGACGACTCGACAACACCCCAGCAACAACAATCCACACTGAAGGCTGTACTCCTTGATCTTCATCAGTAAGTGCTTCAAGTCATCCTCACTTTCAGCATGCAAAGTTGTGTCGTCAGCATATCGCAGGTTGTTAATGAGTCTTCCTCCAATCTTGATGCCATGTTCTTCTTCACACAGTCCAGCTTCTCAGATTATCTGCTCAGCGTACAGATTGAGTAAGTGTGCTGAAAGGATACAGCCCTGCTGCAGCCTTTCCGCATTTTAAACCATGCAGTGTCCTCTTGTTCTGTTGGAGCAGCAGGCTCCTGGTCAAGGTACCAGTTCCTCACGGGCACAATTCCCTGTTCTGGAATTCCCATTCTTCTCAATGTTATCCATCATTTATTTTGATCCACACGGTCAGATGCTTTTGCACAGACTAACACACAGGGAAACATCTTGCTGGTACTCTCTGGTTTCAGCCACAGTCCATCTGACATCAGCAGTGACATCCTTTGTTCTGTGTCCTCTTGGATTTGTGGCAGATCCCTGTTGACATACTGCTGCGACCATTTTTTAATTCTCTTCAGCAAAATCTTTGTTACATGTGATATTGGTGATGTTGTTTGGTAATTCCCACATTCTGTTGGATCACCATTCTTTGGAATGGGCACAGATACGGATCTCTGCCTGGTAGCTGCCTTGCAAGTTTCTAAGCATAGGCAAGTGACAGCTTCCATCATTCCACATGTTGTTGAAACATCTCAGTTGGTATTCTGTCGATTCCTGGAGCCTTGTTTTTTGGCAGTGCCTTCCATGTGGCTAAATCCTTCTTCTGAGTCTGTCTTGGAAGCTCTGCTGTACCCGCCCACGATGGGGGACCTTGCTGGTATTCGAAATATCGATGGCATAGCCTCCAGCCTCACAGCAACACACAAGCTCCCACTGTACGACACATAGAGACACACAGGTGTGGTCTTGCACTTCAGGGGGCTAAAAGTCCAAGGCCAGGCCGCCGGCTCTTGGGGGCAGGCTTTCTCTGTGTCGGCTCGAAGGCCTTCGTCTGTTTCAGCCTCCCTCTCGGTTCCTCGGGGGGCTTGTGTGGTGTACCGTCCGTCTCCCCCATCTTTCTCTGCGTGCCTCGTTGCCTGCTCAGTCTGGGTTTTTTAAATCTCAAACAGATCTACTTAAGACACACCCTACACAGAGACTGCTTCTTCAGTATGGTGGGTTCAGAAGCTTTGTGGCTGGCCACTCAGGTGAAATGGCTTCTCAGTGCTGTTCTCGTGTCTGTTTCTTGTGTGATGAGCGATCTGGGACACTCTCACGTCTGCGTGAGTAAACCCATTCCCAAACGAGGTTAGAACCACAGGTGCTTAGGATTCGCAACGCATACGTTTGGGATGCAGTTGAATCCATGACGAGGGCCGTGGATGCCCAGGCCTGGCTGACGTGAGCAGTGAGGCTTCCCCTGAGATCCACAGTGGAGACAAGGACAAAGAGAAGCTCCCAGCCTCTGTCGGGTCTTTGGTGACTCAGTTTTCAACACAGGTCGTCTCTGGCTTCCATCAGCGATCTGTTCCGATGACTCCGTCCTAAGTCGGTTCTGACGTAAATCAAATATTCCTATTGTTTGCATTGTTTTTGTTTGTTTGTTTAGTTTTCGTCTTTAGTGCCTCTCATTACCAGCATCTTTATAAATTCAGTCTTTGTCTTCAGGGATCAGCAAGAGAATGGTCATGTTGCAGACCGGGTAAGTGAAATGAGACACAAAGAGACAAACACGCATAGACGATACAAGACTGCAGCCCCGATGGGAGCTGCAACTTCATTTTTATGCACTCCTGAAAAGGGATGAAAGCCAATTCTTTGAGTTCTAAATTGTTCTTTTTGATCTTTTTCCCACACCAGAAATAACAAGGATCTGTGTTTTTACTTCATCAGATTGTTCTCTTCTGAGAACCGTGCATGCACATGTTTCTCTTTATCAGCCCTTCGGTTTGCAGATCCAGCTTCCTGTCTCGTCTGCGAGTTCAGGATTTCAAGAGTTCAATCTGAGTTCAAGATCCTTTAACGCACCCAGTGCTTTCAAATGGGTGCTTCCCCTTGCTGCTTTCTGAGCCAGAGGGGAATATTCCAGCAAGTCCCTACAGATAACATGAGCACATTACACACTGTGACCTTGTATATGGCGCTTATGATGAACGATAAGGTGTAACCAGAAAAAGAAAAAAGGACACTTCTCTTGCGGTTTGTCATAGCTCAGATAGTCAGAAGCCAGGGGCTACCCGGCACAGTGCGAGCAGAAGGCTCCAGGAAGGGTCGGGAAAGCAGGTCCCTCCCTTTGATTAACTCTCCCTTTGAGAATGTTTTTAAATCGTTCATAGTGCCTAATCACTTTTTAAAATTCCATAGTAAAAAATGAAGTTTTGTTATATTTTACCACAGTAAAAGACAACTTTTAAAAAGCCTTAAAAAAAACCACAACAGAACATATCATATGCAAAGGAGGCCACGTGGTGCCAGTGGCTAAATGCTCGGCCGCTGCCAAAAGGTCGCTGGTTTGAACCCCCTCAGTGGCTCGACAGGAGAAAGACTGGTGTTCTGCTTCCATACAGCTTGCAGCCTGGGAAACCCTGCAGGGCACCCCTACGGGGCACTTCTGTTCTCGTGTGTTTTGGTGCCTGGCAGCGTCATACGTGTTTTTCAGTCAGTCAGCTTCAGGCATTTGTGTGCACACCGTGGAGAAGGTCTAGTGCCTTAGCATTAAAGATAACTGTATTACGTACATTGTTACACATACTGATTGCTTTTATTAAAGAAAATGCTGCTGTGTTTTTGGTGAACGTTGACACAGCCCATTAGGTTCCCATTCAGCCATTTCTGTACATGCTGGTCAGATATCGGTTACGTGTTTCACAGCGTGTCAGCATTCTCATTATTTCCGTTCTGGTGGTTCTGTTTCCTTTAATCTAGTTCCCCTGCCTCCCCTTATCGTCTCATCTTTGCTTTAGGGTAAATGTTGACCACTTGGTCTTACATAGTTGATTTTCTTTCAAAGGAGCACAGTACTCATGGGTGGCACTATTTATTTTATTTGTGCTTTAAATGTGAATTTCTGACTCATCCTCAGAAGTGGAAAGGCCGAGGCCAAGGGGGTTAGAACACTTGTGAAGTCCACAGTAGACCATCCCAGCAATGTGAGGGAGTTTTGGTTTCTTGGTTTGTATAAAAATGGCTGTCAGGAGCGTCTGATCTCCTCTAACTTCACAACGCCACATCAGCCCAGGGCTGATTCCTCTCCAACCTTTTGCCAATTCTGACACCAGCTGCCCCTCCCACGGCACTTTCTGCTCTGCTGAGTTTGACAGTTTGTTGCAGTGACCACACAGAACTCACAGACCATACTCACCATTGTGGGGTTTGGGGGACGTAACAAGCTACAGTGCAGGATCAGAAACATGCTCAGGATACAGTTCTTCAGTCAGGACGCCTCTTCTCAGCCTTGCCTACAGGCAGGCCCCGCTCTAGCCCTCGGCCCCTGGGCCTCTTGGGCTGCTGCACAGCTCCGTAGCTGCGCCGGTAAGGGCCCAGAGGCCCCCGCTCGGCCAGCAAGCCGCCTGCCTGCAGCTGCTCAGAGCTCTCGCTCTGTGGCCAGGAAGCCCGCTGCACCCGCCTGCGGCCCGCCCAGCGCTGCTGCCCCTGCTGCCCCTGCTTTTCTGCCCCTGTCCTCGTCTTCTCACCATCTGTGGCGTGACAGCTCTCCGTCTTCTGGTTCTAGGAGGTTCTCACCACAGGGACCCTGGGGTCAAAGAACAGGCTCCCCCCCCTTCTCTTCTTCTTGGTGACAGTCAGGTCCCCCTTTCTGCCTTTGAGATGGCTTATTATAAGCCTAGTGGGATGGCAGAATTTACCAGTCCCCTTGTTAGGGTTCCACTGCCTTTATTTGCATAGCTCTGGTGGCGTAGTGCCTAAGGCACTTGACTGCTAACCAGAAGGTTGGCTGTTCAAACCCACCAGCCACTCCTCGGAAGGAAGATGGGGCAATCCTACTTCCATAGTGATACTGCCTCGGAAACCCAAGGAGGGGTCGCTATGAGTCGGG
>NW_006922197.1:179765-180712 GCF_000298275.1 Orycteropus afer afer
GGTTCCAATTTCATACAGCATCAGAGGGTTCACACTGGTGAGAAACCTTACGAATGTAAGGACTGCGCAAAGGCTTTCAGTCGAAGCTCGCAATTGATCGAACATCAGCGGATTCACACGGGGGAGAAGCCCTATCAATGTAAGGAGTGTGGGAAGGCCTTCAATCGGATCTCACACCTCAAAGTGCACTATCGGATTCACACCGGGGAAAAGCCTTATGTGTGCAAGGACTGCGGGAAGACTTTCAGTCACAGGTCTCAGCTAATTCAGCATCAGACTGTTCACACTGGCAAGAAGCTCTATGAATGTAAGGAATGTGGGAAAGCCTTCAATCAGGGTTCCACTCTTATTCGCCATCAGAGAATTCACACTGGTGAGAAGCCCTATGAATGTCAGGTATGCGGGAAGGCCTTCAGGGTGAGCTCACAGCTGAAGCAGCATCACAGGATTCACACTGGGGAGAAGCCCTACCAGTGTAAGGTGTGCGGTAGGGCCTTCAAACGGGTGTCACATCTTACTGTACATTACAGAATTCACACGGGTGAGAAGCCATACGAATGTAAGGAATGTGGGAAGGCCTTCAGTCACTGTTCACAGCTGGTTCAGCATCAGGTGATTCATACTGATGACAAGCCCTATGAGTATAAGGAATGTGGGAGGACTTCAGGCTGTGATTCAGTGACTGTTCCACATCAGAGACCATGTACTGGAGAAACCCATGTGAATATAATAAATGTAGAAAAGCCTTCCATGGGCACTTACCCCTTATTCATCATCAGAGAACTTATGTTAGCAAGCAACCATATGAATGGAAGTAACGGGGAAAGCCCATTAGCATAGGTTAATCACAACCCACGCCTGTGTCGTGGGAAAGACTTGAATGTAATGAGAATGCCTTTGTTCACAGGTTACCCCTTATCCTCAGTCAGAAAACATACTTAAAAAAA
>NW_006922197.1:200977-222924 GCF_000298275.1 Orycteropus afer afer
CAACATTTTTGTCATTCTTTGGTTACATCGTAACAGATGTGTCCAAGAAATACATTTTTCTTTCACTTCCTTTGTTCTTGCCACCCTTCATCCTGTGACGTTTTGTGAACAGCAGTATCTTCTGCTTTACTTTCAGCAGATATATTAGAATAAAGATGTGATAGCCAAGGTCAGAAGGATGTGACTACATTTACCTGTTGTGATCTCCATTGCTCTTTCACTCATTCTTGATCCGTAACCACATTGCTCTTCCTCATCATACAAACTGTAACAAAGAGTGTTTGTTGTCAGGTGCTGGGAGTGGGTTCGGCTCACAGTGATCCCATCTTCAATAGAACGTAACGCCGCCTGGGCCTGCACCATCCTCACAGTCACTGCTGTTTGAGCACGCTGTTGCAGCCACTGCGCCAGTCCACCTGTTGAGAGTCTTCCTCTTTTCCCTGATTCTCTACCTTCTTCAGAGACTGGTCTTTCCTCAAAATATGTGAGAAAAAGTCTTGCCATCCTTGCCTCTGAGAAGAACTGTGGCTGTACTTTTCAAAGCCAGATTTGCTCATTCTTCTGGCAGTCCACGATGTAGTCAGTATTCTTCGCCAACACCATAATTCAAATGCATTAGTTCTTCAGCCTTCCTTATTCATTGTCCACTTTTGCATAGGAGGCTTTTGAAAAGACCATGGCTTTGTCAGAGGCACCTTAGTCCTCAAAATGACATTTTTTTTTTTTTAATTGTGATTTGGGTGAAAGTTTACAGAGTAAATTCACTTTCCATACAGCAGTTCACATACATGTTGTCTGATGACGTTGACAGTTTACCCCAATGCAACACCTCCCCTCCCACTTCCTCCGACAGTTACTACTTCCCTGTGTCCATCCCGTCATGCACTCCTGCCCCTTGAGCTGTCTCCCTGTGCATAAACAGCCCTTCTTTCTTGCATAATTTTTCTCTCCAAGGAATGTATCTACCTCAGGTGCATGTTCAACGCTTATGCCTATCAAAATGACATCTTTACTTTTGAATGGTGTAGATAGGTCTGTTACAGCAGCTCTTACCCAATGCATAGGTTGTTTTACTCATGACTGCTGCTTCTGAGAGCACTGATTTTGGATCCAAGTAAAATGAAATCCTTGATAATTCCAGTATTTTCTCTGTTTATCTTGATGTTGCTTACTGGTTCAGTTGTGAGGATTTTTGTTTTCTTTAGGTTGAGGTGTAATCTATACTGAAGGCTGAAGTCTTTGATCTTCATCAGTGAGTGCTTCAGGTCCTCTATACTTTCAGGACCTCTGGTGGCATAGTGCCTAAGGCATTTTGACTGCTAACCAAAAGCCTGGCAGTTCACACCCACCAGCCACTCCTTGGAAGGAAGGTTGGGCAATCTACTTCTGTAGTGATACTGCCTCAGAAACCCAAGGAGGGGTGACTATGACTCCAAATCGACTCAACGGCAGTTTGTTTTTCTTTTAAATACTTTCAGCAAATGAGGTTGTGTCATACTGCAGGTTTTTATTGAATCTTCCTTCTGCATTTTCTTCATATAGCCCAGCTTCTCAGATTATTTGCTCAGTATACAGATAAATACAGTGAAAGGATATGTTTAAATGACTAAAATAAAATCTATTGGTTTTTATTTAATTGTGATTCTAATACACTGACATTTTTCCAAGTATGTTTTTGTTATTCTTTGATGTAAGTACAGAAAATATTCCTAAATTAGTATTTTCCAACATATATTTCATGTTGTAATGTTGATGTAATCATTCTTTAATTTTATATATATTCTGATGTGTGTCATTGTATCTCATACGCAATTTGCATTTCTTTAATGACCAATGGTGGTGAGCATTTTTCATGAGCTTCTCTGCCATTCACTTATTTTTAGTACTGTTCAGATCTGTAGTATCTGTTCAAATCTTTTACACATTTATAAGCTGGCTTGCTTTCTTACAGTTGAGTTTTGAGTGTTCTAGGTTTGTTCTGGACACAAGACCTTTATCCCATAAGTGAAATGCAAATATTCTAGGTTGTATTTTTTCATTGTCTTAAGTATTTCTTTTAAAAAGTAGAAATAAAGTTCTATGTATCATTTTCTTATAAATTGTACTTTTGGTGTCATCAAAGAAATGTTTACCTAATCAAAGGTCACAAACATTTTCTCCTAAATGTCTGTAGTTTGGGGTTTTACATTTAGGATTATGGTAAGGAAATTTTTTCATATGGTACTTATTTTTTGCATGTACCTATCCAGTTGTTCCAACAACACTTGATCAAAAACAACAACAAATACAACTATCCATTCTGCACTGAATTGCCTTTGCATATTTTTTCAAAAATTAATTGGACTAAGAGCCAACTATTGGTCTCTATCTGTAGAAAAGAAGAGTGAAGAAAATCAAAGACCCATGGAAACATTTAGTCCAAAGGACTAATGGAACATGAGAACCTCAGACCGTTATGACCCTGAGACCAGAAAGACAAGATGGTGCCCAGCTACCAATGCCAACCACTCAGAAGGGAATCAAAATTGGAGATCCCTTTTATGATAGGAAAAAAAAAAAAAAAAAAAACTTGCTGCCATCGGGTCAGATCCGACTCATAACAACCCCTCCCTGGGTTTCCAAGACAATATCTCTACATAAGTAGATTGCCCAGTCTTCCTTCTAAGGAGTGGCTGGTGGGTTTAACTGCCAGTCTTTTGGTTAGCAGTCACATGCCTTAGGCACTACACCATGTGGAACAAAACTCAAATTCAAAAGAAAAAAAAAAAGACCAGACTTACTGGTCTGATGGAAACTAGTGAAATCCCTGAAGACTATGCCCAAGTCACCCTTTTGGAATTGAACTCACTCCTGTGGCTTAATGCTCCGCCAAACAACAGACAGGCCTAAGAGCTGAATGCTTACACCAGGGAGGTGCACTGCTTAGAACACTCAACCATGGCAGATCAGAAAGGCAGCATTTGCACAGGGAGAATGGTAACGATGCAGGAATGCAAAGACAAGAAGGTCACGAGGAAAGGAGAGCTACAGGGAGGAAGTGTGAGATGAGATGTTACCCTGTGGGGAATGTACCAAGTGTCACACAACAAAATGTTTATGAACTGTTGAATGTAAAACCAACCTCCTTTGTAAAATTTCACCTAAATCACAATAAAAAGTTAAAATCAGTTAGACATACAGGTACATGTTCATTTCTGGACTCTAAGCTGTTCTATTGACCAGTTTGTTCATAACCATGCTGTCTTCTTCTTGTTGGATGCCTGAGTGGATTCCAACTCATAGTGGTCTCATATGACAGAGAATTGCCCCACTGGTTTTCCTAGCATCTAACATTTACTGAAGCAGATTGCCAGCTCTCTGTTCCCATGGAGGTACGAGGTGGTTTGACCTGCCAGTCTTCCAGTTAACACCCAAGCATCAAGCAGCTGAGATGGTAGCTGTAGGGTTTTTGGTAGACACCACTTACCAGTTTGACAAAGTTGCTGCCTTTTTCTAGTTTCCTGAGAGGTTTTATCAGTAATGAATGTTAGATTTTATCAGAAGCTTTTTTCTGCATTCATTAACATTTTTTCCCAAGTGTTAGTTAACATGGTAAAATAATTTAAGTAATAAAGCAACCTTATATTTCTGGGATGTCACCTTAGTCATGATACATTTTTGATTCTACTCACAAATTTTGTGAAGAATTTTTGGATCTGTTCAAGGGGCACATTGATCTGTACCCTTTTCTTGTCATTTTTATTTCAGCTTCAGAGTAATGCTGGCCTCACAGAACAACTTGGGAAGTATTCCCCCCTTTTCAATTTTCTGGAATTTTTTTTTTTATAGAATTGGTTATTATTTCAACCTTAAATGTTTAGTAGAATTCCTCACTGAAGCCATCTGGGTCTGGAATTTTGTGATCAACTTTTCAAATTCATTTCCCTTAAATAGCTGTTTTGATGGTGTCATGGACTTAAATACATCCTTTGGCCAGGCTGTGATTCTCAGTAGTTTGGCAGTAATGTAATGATGTAATCATCCCTCATGGTGTCACCTGATAATGATTAGCCCATCACTTGAGCAACACTCTTACTCAGGTCACAGCCCTCATCCAGCCTAAGGGGAGTTTACATGGTGTGGGGACCGGCATTACTTTTTATAAAAGGAGAGAAAGGCAGGCAGAGGATGGACCTAACTACCACCAAGAAAGAAAACCTGGGAGCGAGCATGTCCTGCGGACCCAAAGTACCTGCGCCGAGAACCTCCTAGACCCAGGGGAAGACTGATGCCAAGACACATGGTGATCTCCAAAGGATGCCAGGCTCACGGATGTTGAAAGGAATCACGGACCTTCCTCCAGAGCCAACAGAGAGAAAGCCTTTCCCTACAGCCAGTGCCATGAATTCAGACTTCCAGCCTCCTGAACTGAGAGAATAAATTTCTATTTATAAAGGTTTCTACTTCTGGTATTTCTCTTATAGCAGCACTAGAGAACTAACATAGAATTAAGACATCTTTTTGCCTGAGTGCGCCAATTTATTCTTTTCAGGGGATTTTCTATTTAAGATATCCAATACATGGGCGTGAAGTTCTTTGTAAAACTACCTTGTCCTTTTCATTGCGGTGGAATCTGTAGTGGTTTTTCACACCTCCACTATGAATTCTGGTCTCTTTTGGTGACACATGTGCTACACTGACTCACAGCAAGATTTCAACAACAGGAGCCAGGAGACGAGGCACAAGGTAAATCGACAAAACTCATTTATATTCTCACTTAATAGTAGAAAACAATTGGAAAGAGTATAAAACAAAAATATCGCTGAGTAACTTTAAGAAAGCACCTGCAAGACCTCTATACAAAATACTACAAACCATTGTTGAGAAAATTTTATTAAAGATCTAAAGAAGTAATTATGCTAAGATTGCAGTTTGAAACCCACTACCATTAAGATGTCATCTCTCCCCAGATCTACAGAATCAGTGCAATGGCTGTCTTAATATAAGCAGGCTTCTTGCTAGGAATTGACAAGAGGATTCTAACAACAGTTGTCAGAAAATGCAAATAACCTATTTTCTTAAAAAAGATGGAGGGCTTATATTACCTGTTGTAATTTTTTGTCTCTGGTGTAAGAGATACCATTAGTGGAGAGCTTTAACAAACAGAAAACTCTCACAGGCTCAGCAGTGGAGTCTGAAATTTGGGCACAGGTTCTAGGGGAAGGCTTGCTCTCTCCTTGCTCTGAGGGAAAATCTTTGTCTCATCTTTCCAAGTATTCTTCTTGGTGTTCCTTGGTGATCTCCATGTAGTTTATCTTTGCCCTTTGGTGCCTGCTTGTCCTGTCTCTCAAATGACCTTTGTCATGTCTTGAAAGTGATAGGTTTGAGACACAAACTGCACTGATAAGGCCTAACATAACAAATAAAATCCTACACCAAATGGGAATGCACCCATATGTATCCTAGGGGTTAGTACTCCAACATGTATCTGAGGGAACACAATTCAATTCACAGTACCACCTAATATCAAGACTAAACTAAAAAAGACAAACCCACTGCTGCTGAGTCAATTCACACTCACTGTGACCCTACCGGACAGGCTAGAACTGCCCCATAGGGTTTCCAAGGTTTTAATTTTTACAGAAGCAGACTGACACATCTTTCTCCCACGGAGTGGCTGGTGGGTTCAAACCGCCAATCTTTCTGTGAAAAGCCGAGTGCTTACCCACTGCATTAGCAGAGCTCCTTACACTTACATGAAGGCTTTAATACTCCAGAGTGAACTTGCTGAAAAGACATACAGATGGACTGATGGAACAGAGCAGGTTCCAGAAATACACCCATATACGTAATTTTTTTTTTTTTTATTAGGATTTGGGTGAAGATTTACAGAGTAAATTCACTTTTCATACAGCAGTTCACATATACTTAGTCTCATGACATTGACCAAAATTTACAATGCAGCAGCTCCCCTTCCACTTCCTCCCCATAGTTACCTCCTCCCAGTGTCCATCCCTTCATACTCTTCTGCACCCTGAGCTATCTCCCTGTGCATAAGCAGCCCTTCCTTCTCCCATGATTGTTCTCTCCAGGGCGTGTGTCTACTTGAGGTAAATTTTAACTCACATGCCTGTACTTTGTTTGGTTGGAAACCACAGTTGTGGGTTCAATTCCAGACCTGAAGGGCAGCTAGGGGCCATAGTCTCAGTGGTTACACCAGGCTCCATTGGACCAGCAAACCTGGTCCCCACCTTCTTTTTTTTTTTTTTTGCCTCCAAATGATTTTGAGTTTTGTACCACATTGTTCTCCCTCTTTATGCAGGATCTCCTACATCCCTTCCAAGTGGATGGCAGTGGTAGCTGGGCACCATCTAGTTCTGGTCTCATAGTTGTATAGGTTGCAGATCGGATGGTGTACCAGTCTCTAGGACTGGTTGTTTCCATTAAATTTGGTTTTCTTCTTTCTTCTTGACGAGGAGAGACCCGTTGTTGCATCTAGATGGCAGCTTCCTAGCTTTTAAGGTCCCAGTTGCTACTCGCCAAAGTAGTAGGTGGAACAATGTTTTGTATAGTATGTTATGCCAATTGAGCTTGATCATATACGTAATTTTTATCAGCAATTTTTACATATACAATTCAGTGACATTGAATACATTAATATCTTGCATCTTTGCCAGTATACGTTTCCAAATTATTCCACTACCATAAGAATGAACTCAGTGCCTCCTAAGAAATGACTCCCTTTCTCCCATTGTTATGTGCCGCTGAGTTGGACCCAAATCATAGCAACCTCTTCTTGGGTTTCCGAGGTGATTATTGCTGTAGAAGTATATTGCCCAACCTTCCTTCTGACCTTTGGTCTCTACACATTTGCCTGTCAGTCAGTCATAAAACGACAAGATACTGCGCATCTGTCATTTTGTGTCTGACTTAAGTAGAATGTTTTCAAGATGCATCCATGTTTGTCTAAGTTATCTAGTGCTGCTATAAACAATTACCATGAGCAGATGGCTTTAACAAACATAATTTATTCTCTCACAGTTTATTAGGCTAGAAGTCCAACTTCAGGTCGCCAACCCCAGAGAAAGGCTTTCTCTATCTGTTGGCTCTGTGGAAGGTACTTGTATTCTTTCAACACCCGTGGCCCTGGCGTTCCTTGGAGATCTCCATGTGTTGGGGATCAGTCTGTCCTGGACCTAGGATGTACTCAGCACCAGGATCCCAGCTGCAAAGAGCACACTCCATTCCCAGCTCTTCTTTCCTGGTGGTAGTCAGGTCCCTCCTTCTCTGCTTCTCGCTCTTTTTCTTTCTTGTACAATAGATGATGCAGGCTGCACCCCAGAGAAGCTCCCTACATCACATCAGGGCTGTAACCTGAGTGGGGGTGTTATAGCCCAACCTAACACCCTAACAACTGAGTGGCTGATCACATCAGTTGAGATGATTACATCATTACATAATGGCCAAGCCACTGAGAATCATGACCCAGTCAAACTGACATTTTTTTTTGGGGGGGGAGGGGGTATTACAATTTAGTCGATGACAGTGTTGTAGCATGCACTGCCATCCTATTCATCTAGTGAGCCTTCGAGACATGGTGAATAAATGACTTTTTCTACTTAAGAAATTCAGAGCCAATTTATGCTACTTGTTACCAAAATCTCAACTGATAATGAACTATTTAGAATATTAACATGTTGAAGTGCAGTTTTCTTCTGTTAACATCTTCCAGCACGACTTTGCTGATGTCGTGTAAGGTGTGACCTGCACCGAAAGGACTTCCCACATTTATTGCAATCAAATGGTTTTTCACCGGTATGAATCCTCTTATGTTGGCTAAGTGATGAAGATGTGTTAAAAGTCTTCTCACATGCATAGCATTTATAAGGTTTCTCTCCACTATGTGTTCTCTTATGAGTAACAAGGGAAGAACAGGTACTGAAGGTTTTCCCACAGGCAGGACATTCATATGGCCTTTCTCCTGTATGACTCCTCCTGTGAACAATTAAACCGTATCTGCAGGAAAAGGCTTTTCCACATTCCTTACATTCATAGGGCTTCTCACCAGTATGAATTCTCTTGTGTTGAGTAAGTTGTGTGCACTGGGTAAAGATCTTCCCACATTCCTTACACTGATAAGGTTTTTCTCCAGTGTGAATTCTCTGATGTTCAATCAGGGAAGAGAGCCGTAGAAAGGATTTCTTACACTTACTACAGTCATGGGGTTTTTCTCCAGAGTGAATTTTCCGATGTCTAATGAGCTGTGCATTTTGAGTGAAGGCTCGGCCACATTCCTTGCACTCATAGGGTTTTTCTCCAGTATGAATTCGCTGGTGATCCGTCAGGGATGAAGAACGGCTGAAGGTTTTCCCACATTCGCTGCACTCATGGCACTTTTCTCTCGTATGAGTGCTCTGATGCTGAGTGAGGTGTGTCATCTGGCTGAAGGTTTTCCTACATTCTTTACATTCATAGGGTTTCTCACCTGTGTGAATTCTCTCATGCTGACTGAGGTGTGCCCTCTGATTGAAGGACTTACTACATTCGTTACACTTATAAGGCCTCTCTCCCGTATGGATTCTCTGATGCTGAACGAGAGCTGAGCGACGTTTAAAATGTTTCCCACAATCCAGACACTGGTAGCGCGCTTGTCCTTTTTGACGTCTAAGATGTAGAGTAAGTTGAGTATGGTGGCAGGAAACTTTACCACATTCCTTACATATGTTTCTTGTATGTTTTATCATTGTGTCACAATGAGATAATACTTTATTGTTTTTTGTCAACAACTCCTTATTGTCCATACTTTTCTCCTTATCTGAAACAGCAAGAAAACAAAGGAAAGAGACGAATATTAAGTTAACTCAAAAGATATGCTTCTTGTACTTTCAATCTAATTATTAGGATGACTCTAGAAATGAAGACACCAGCTCTGGATAAGAATATATACTCAAATGTTTTTATATTGGATATAAGCTAAGTAGCCATCATAAATTCTCATGATATATCCACATCTGGAGTATTACTCAGCTATTACTCAGAAAAGAAAGTGAATTTCAGCTATGTCTTCTGTCTTGCAAAGAAGATGAAACATTGATTGAAAAGAGCAAGTTACTCAATCAGCCATGAGACACCAGAGGGGCAGCATTCACATAGGGGAAAGTTGGACAGACAGGAATCTATATATTAAGGCACAGGGAGAAGAGGGCAGAAGAGCTTTTTATGGTTGGGGATGGTAATAGGGGCCGTGAAATGAACTGTTGAATGTAAAACAAACCTCCTTTGTAAATTTGCACCCCAAGCCCAATAAATAATAATTTTTTTAAAAAAAGAACAAGTTACCTAATTATGTGTTAAGTTATACATCCAAAACTTCTGTTTGTATTTATGTATATGTACATATGAACCTGAGGAATTATTGTGTACAGCCTTGGAACAGAGAATCATTCTCCAATTGTAAGAATGAAGAAAAAATTGACATAATGCAGAAATAATCTTAGAATTACAGTGTAAAATAAAGGATATAATCAAGGAAACAGTATGGATTCTTAGTGATACAAATGTTCAGAATTAGAGATCATTAAGAGTGAAAATGGGAGTTCTGGTAGCAAAGTGCCTCAGGCACTTGACTGCTAACCAGAAGGCTGGCGGTTCAAACCCACCAGCCACTCCTTGGAAGGAAGGTTGGGCAATCCTACTTCCATAGTGATACCGCCTTGGAAACCCAAGGAGGGGTCGCTATGAGTTGGGTCCAACTCGATGGCATGTAACAACAACAAAACAACAAGAGTGAAAATAAGATGGTGCAGTGATGGAACAGGGGACAGGATTTAGAGTTAAAAAAGCATAACATTCAGAATCACAGATGCTAGGGTGGTATCACAAGAAGGCTGATGGATATGATAAACAATTAAGGAAGTAATTGGATTTTCCACAAAGGCTGGAAGTGGTGTTCTTCTAACCTGTGTATTTCTATTGTCTAGGAGCTGTAGGTAGGCAACAGGTGACAAAGAAAATAAAATAATGAAAGTTGACAAATTAGAAGAAAGGGATGCTGTTGACTGCTAATTCAATATTCTTCACCAACATAATTCAAAAGCATCAATTCTTCTTCAGTCTTCCTACCCAATGTCCAGTTTTCCCATGCACATGAAGCAGTTTAAAATACTGGGGCTTGGGTCAGGAGCATGTCAGTCCTCAAAGAGACGTCTTTTGAAGCAGATTTGCCAAATGCAATGTATTCTTTTATTTCTTGGCTGCTTCCAATGGTGCTGACTTTGGATCCAAGTAAAATGATGTCCTTGACAATTTCAACGTTTTCTCTATTTATCAGGATCATTAAGTATGTCATGGGCTGCCCAAAGAATGAACAAATCTGTCTTGGAGGAAGTTCAGCCTGAATGCTCCTTAGAGGGATGGTGAGACTTTCTCTCTCATACTTTGGACATGCTATCAGGATGGAGCAGTCCCTGGAAAAGGACATGATGCTTGGGGAAGCAGAGGGTCAGCAAAAAAAAAATAAAAATAAAAGAGGAGACTCTTAGCAAGATGGCGTAACACAGTGGTTGCACCAATGGGCTCAAACACAGACACAATTGTGAAGATGGTACAGCAGTGGGCAAAGTTTCATTCTGTCACATACGGGGTCAGCGTGAGTCACAGCCATTAGTCCTAAAGGCAAATGAACAAACGAAGATGATCAAGGGAAATTCTTTACCACCACCAGAATACGCTAAGCCCTCAGACCCACTAAGGTGAATCAGAGAAAGGTACGAAGGAAAAAGAACTCAACAGGGTAAAGGGCAGCACTTCAGTGTTGGCATCTCCCCCTCAGACACCACTCACCAAGATAACACAGGACTTTCTCGTTCTCCTACTAAACCCATTACAGTGGAGTCTACTTCAACCCAGAGACCTATAGAAAAGAGCACAACTACCCCGTAAGGTTTCCAAGGCTATAATCTTCACAGAAGCAGACTGCCACATCTTTCTCCCACGAAGCAGGCTCGAACCACAGACCTTTCGGTTATCAGCCAAGCACTTCAACCACTGGGCCACCAGGCCTCTTCTCTTTTCCTACTACCAACCAACAAACCCTGCTTGGCAACCCACAGGCAATCCACTTTTCTCATGGCTTAAGGCTCCATTATTAGAACACACGTGAAGTACACACCCATTTCCATCATGAAGTTCTGCCCAGATCCGGCTACACATTTCCAACTCACACTTCAATTTACAACGTGATGCTAAACTATTTCTTAATAACTGCATCACAAATGTGCTCCATTTCTTCACTTCTGGTAACTTAAGTATCACTGACATTCTAATCAGAAACTTGATTCATTCCACAAATCAAAATGCCCAACCCCTCTAACTACAGTTTCCACTTGACAGAAGGGTTGTGGAAGCAGTCTTAATCCTTCCACTCAAGCATAAAGCCATGTCAAGGTTCTGTGATTTTAAACAAGTCCAAGATTTGCAATTAGATTCACGCAGCAGACCTAAGGCTGCTCTCCTTAGAAAGGACTGGTTGCAAAGTTGGCCCTTGACTGGTATCATGGACTTAACTCTGTCTCCCAAAAACCATGTGTTGTAAAGTCTAAGCCCTGCACTTTGGCTTCAGCCCCACCTGGAAATGAGCTAACTTTGTGAATTAATGAGGCAGCATTAGTGTAGGATGTCTCTTAAATCCATCTCTCTTGAGATACAAAATTGCTGATCAAGCAAGAAAACAGATGCTGCATCACATGAAGATCACCCAGGAGCCGAAGAACCAGGATCCACCCCAAAGCTGGCGCCGGCGGAGGGCCGGCAGACGGAGGGAACGTGGGACCTGGATGCGGACTTCGAGCCACCTGGACAGTGAGGAAATTAACTTCTGTCTGTTAAGACCACCCATCTGTGGTGTCTGTCATAGCAGCAGTAAGTAAATAAGACAGCTGGCCTTTGGGGACTTGGATTCTGGGAGGGTTCCCACAATCCCCAGAATCGACACACAGACTCCCTGTGTGTAAACTGTCCTAATAGTGTGGTTTATGCTCCGTGCCAGCTTTCCACCTGGGAGTATGGAATGTCAGCGTGTGCTGGGCAGAAGCTGCTCTGGTGACCAGCCCCCATTAAAAGCTTTGGGCACTGTGTCTCTAATGAGCTTCCCCAGAAGACAGCTCACACATATTGTCACAGTTTCTAGCTAAGGATTAGTCACACAGGTCCTGTGTGACTCCATGGAGAAAGGACTCTGGAAGTTTGTGCCTGGTTTCCTCAGGAAGCATCAGCTGTGGAGGTGGGCTGGAATGAGTGTCTGTTGATGAATAAATAAGAGCTCTGGTGGTGCTGTGGTTATAACACTGGAACCCACCAAGTGCTCTGCGGGAGAAAGATGGAACAGTTTGCTTTCATAAAGACTTACAACCTTGGAAACAGCTCTACTGTCCTACAAGGTCACTGTGAGTTGGAATCAACTCAGTGGAAGTGGGTTTGGTTTTTATAGTTTAATGAATAAATTATCAATGAATATGTTCTTTCATTCAAACATGAGACAAGTCCATAGGTCATTCTGCAGTAAAGAAACAGCAGTACCAAAGGATGGTGTTTTGTAAAAACCCAGAGTCTTATACAAGACCAACTGTAAAAGATAAGCTGGTAAGAATCAAGATCAAGTTTAAAAGGCACCTGACTCCACACGGGGAAGAAAGGCACAACTACAGTCTGAGGCTGGAGGTGTTTCTAACTTGGCTATAAATGCCAAGTGACGACAGCAACACGTCCCTTAGAAGCCCAAGCTCTACAAGCCTCGATGTCTGAAGCATGTGAAGGCAGCATCTTTCACATCTTAGTGAAGCTAAAGTATTGTTTGGTCTTAAGAAGACTTCAAGCGATATTTGTGATTTAAGGTTTAAACATTATCTTAGGGCAACACTTGTCAGGGTTCATCCAGCCTCCATGGCTCCAGAGAGTCTTGACACTGTGAAAATCTGAAGTTCTGGTCTGCATGTTCTCTGCAAAATTCTTCTATAGATTCTTTGATCATAATGTTCAGTCAGGGTAGCCGGGCACTACCCAGTTCTGGTCTCACGGCAAAGGAGGAGTTGTGCGTGGAGGCATCAGCCACACATTCCATTCCCTCCTCTTATTCTCCTTCTTCCTCTTTTGCTCTAGTCAACTAGAAACCAACTGTTGCATCTTTAATGGCAGCTTGCAAACTATTAAGTCTTTTACATCTTAAAGGCAAGTTACACTCTAGGACCAGCTAGCCTTTGATATAATCTGCTTACCTCTACTTGGTTCCCTTTACCCACCTGGCCACAGACCTTTTGTTTCTTCTTTCCTTGCCATACAGGGCATTTTTTCATGCTCCAACAGTGAAATCACATCAGGCTTAGGAATGGAGACTCCTGTGAAAATAAGCAGAAAGACTAGCCTTGCCATAGTTGTTCAACAATTCTGACACCACTACACTGATCAGGATAAACTAAATCCAACCCACTGCCATCGAGTTGATTCTGTAACCAGGGTGGAAGCCATTATAAAACAACAACAAAAATACAGACAAATGTCTGAGAGATGGGCTAAAGGAAGGTGCTCATTCCAGCTTTCACATTCCACGGAAATGCAGAACTTCACCAAAGATTCCCGGAAGAAAAAAGAAAACACACCCAAGAACAGATGCTGACTTAAGAGTCGAGGCACTGACCCAGTGAGACCAGGTTCCGATAGTTCTCCATCATCACAGCCCTGTACAAATCTCTCTGAGCAGGGTTCAGGAATGTCCATTCCTCCAGGGAGAAATCAATACACACATCTCGGAATGTCATCAATTCCTGAAATGACAAATACTTTCTTAAAAGAGTGCCAGTGCTTCATGTTCCTTGGCTGAAGGATGAAGAATTGGCACTGGAAGCACAGAGCTGATCAAGACTCTCACAAGAGAAGCTTAACTACGTCATTAAAGAACAGTGACACAAAATACCATCTGTGCACTAAGATCTGGATGTAGTCAATACTTAATGGTGGGGGAAAGTTCAGGATCAACAGGATGATTAGGAAAACCAAACTTTTAAAAACGCATGCCTTGGAGATTCTGTACATCCATGTGTTGAAACCTACTTTGTAAAGAAAGCATAACAATCATTTCTGTAGTCTTGCTGCTATTGTTGTGTGCCATCGAGTCAACTACAACTCACGGCGGCCCCATATGACAGAACAGAACTGCCCCATAAAGTTTCCTACACTGTGATCTTTATTGGAAGGAGCCTTGGTGGCACAGTGGTTAAGTACTCAGCTGCTACTGAAAGGTCAAAGATTAGAACCCATCAGCTGCTCCATGGAAGAAAGATGTGGCAGTCTGCTGCTGTAAAGATTACAGCTTTGGAAACCCTATGGGGGAGGCCTACTCTATCCTATAGGGTCGCTAAGAATTGGAATCAACTCAACGGCAGTGGGTCTGGGTTTTTCTTTTCTTTTAATCTTCACGAGAGCAGACTGCCAGGTCTTTTCTCCTATGGAGCCACTGGTGGGTCTGAACTGCCACCTTCTGGTAAGCAGGCCAGTGCAAAGTCACTGTGCCACCATGGCTCCTTTTGTTACTCCGAGCAGACACTGACTGTGTTGAAGCTTTCAGTAGGACCGTCAGGACAAGTCACTGTTTTTGTTGGGGGAAAAAAAAAGGCTCATCCTTGAATACAAGGCACAAGAAACTCATGTTCAACTTCCATACATGTGGTTGTTACACTGACCCCCGTGTCCCAGGTATTCAGTCCCTTCTATCGTCCCTTCTCCTTGAATCTGGATTGGGCCTACAGAGTAAACTCAACAGAAGTGGGCAGAAGTAAGGCTGAGCCAGTTCTGGTCAAAGCCTTAAGCAGGCCTGGTATCTTGTTTGCCTTGATGGGAGCTGCCACGTGAGAAGACCAGCCATCCTGCTGTAGATACTGTATGAAGAGGGAGAACGAGAGGTTCTGAGACTACATGGAGGAACATGGGGAAACCTGGCCAACAGTGAAACCAGAAGCCCCAGCTATCCGCCAAGTATCAGACATGGAGGAAGCACTGGTGGTTAAGCGCTTGACTGGTAACCGCAGGGTTAGTGGTTTGCAACCACCAGCTGCTCCACGGGAGAAAAAGATCTGGAGATCTGCTCCTGTAAAGATTAAACAGAAACTATGGCCACTTAGTGATTCTGACTCATAGTGATGGTACAGGACAGAGCAAAACTGCCCCATGTGGCCTCCAAGGCTGCAAATCTTTCCAGAAGGACACAGCCACTCTTGTTGCCACAGAGTGGCTGCGAGATTTGAACTGCTGACCTCGTGGTTAGCAGCAAAGGACTTACCTACTGCACTATCAGGTATCCTTCCATAAAGATGCAGCCTAGGAAAAAGAAACTCAGTGGGGCAGTTCTAGTCTGTCCCATAACATTACTATTAGTCAAAACAGAGTCAACTGCACACAGCAGCCATCAAATATGTAAATGAGGGATGCAACTGTGGGAGTTTCCAAACCAGTAAGCAACAAGCAGTATCGCAGATCAGTCATTCCCATCCTGCTGCCTGAATTCCACACCCACAGAGTCATAAGGCATACTGAAGTAGTCCTTGCTCCATCTACTCAATTTCTGGGGAGTTTATTATACTTCAAAAAGATGACAGTCCCTAGATAAAGACTCATCCTTTCCTTCAGAAAACGTATCTCTGACCCCAAAAGGGTATAGGAGGAGAGTGGACACAGTGCAGATCCAGAGTAACTGAGTGAACCAATGAACACTGTAAGCAGAGGAGAGTCACTGAGGTGGGGCTGGGCTGTCTGGGCAACCCTGTGTAGCACCACCTCTTGGTAGAATGGGAGAACTCACCTGGACCTTGTCCCCGTGTCAGTCTCTACTACCAAGTAAGCTTCACGGGGAACAAAGAAGGTGTTCCCAGAACTTAAGAAATAACATGATACTCCAAGACACCAAGATGAAAAAAATCTTACCTGTGCTATTACTAACCCCCACTTTGCTGGGCCCCACTCTGAAGAACAGAATCCTTGGAGTGCAGAGCTAAGGAGAAACAAACAAACTAAAGTGGCCAGGACTAGGAAGCCCCTGCCCTCTTCACCATGGGGCGGGGGGACCTCACTGCCATTGAGTTGACTGTGACTCTTAGCAACCCCTTCTTGGGTTTCTGAGGCGGTATCTCTACGGAAGTGGATTGCCTTATCTTCCTTCCAAGGAGTGGCTGGTGGGTTTGAACTGCCAGTCTTCTGGTTAGCGGTCAGATGCCTTAGGCACTATACCACGAGAGCTCCCCTCTTCACTGTATCCCTACATAAACACCAAGACGATTTTGCTATCAAAATACAACACTATTTAAGATGCAGTCTTCCCAAATATGTTGCTGCTGTCGAGTCAATTCCAACTGATGATGACTTCATATGCTGCAAAGTAGACGGTGCTCTATGGAGCTTTCAAGGCTGTGACCTTTGGTGGCGTATCGCCTGGCCTATCTTCTAGGCACTGATAGTTGGTTTCTAAACACCAAATTTTTGTTAAGTAGGAGAACAACTCACCATTTGTGCCACCAAGCCACCTTCCAGAGTATGAAATAGGGCCTTTTTCAATGCCTCAGCCACCTATTGCAAGACAGAATCATTAGTAAAAATAAAAATGGGTTTCAAAGTATTTTCTATGCACATACAAGGAGTCTTGGTGGCACAACAGTTAAGTGCTTAGCTGCTAACTGTAAGGTCAGTGGTTCAAATCCACAAGTGGCTCTGCAGGAGAAAAACCTGTCAGTCTGCTTCCAAAAGATTACCACCAAGAAAACCCTATGGGACCGTTCTACTCTGTCCTACAGAGTCACCATGAGTCAAAATCAGCTCCATGGTAAACAACACTGACTAATCTGAAGATTGGTCGTTCAATCCCCCCCCCCCAGTGGTGCGGCAAAAGAAAGAACTGGCAATTGGCTCCCGTAAAGATTTGTTGTTGTTGTTGTTAAGTGCCGTCAAGTCGTTTCCGACTCATACCGACCCCATGCACAGCAGAACGAAACACTGCCCGATCCCGCGCCAGCCCCACAATCCCTGCTATACTTGAACCCATCATTCATCCAAGATTACATCTTAGAAAAACTTAAGGGGCAGTTCTATTCTGTCACTTGGGATGCTATAAGTTCGAATCCACTCGATACAACACCAACAACTAACCTAAAGGTTGGTGGTTGAACCCACTCAGTAAGACTTGGAGACCCGCTCCAGTGAAGAACCCAGCCTAGAAAACCCTATGGGGGCCCGCCTCTTGTCACATGGGGTTGCTATCAGTGGAATTAATTCGACGGGACCCAGCAGCAACAACCGATGCGCGCACACCCTGGTGTCGCTCTTTCACAAACGCAACAAACGGTCACGCACGCACACACACTCATTCACACGGGCCACCCAGCAACTCACAGGCCTAGACGTCGGGTCGGTCGCGCGCAGATCCGGAGCCACCAACCTCTCGGCCGGCCCCATTCCCCACACCAGTCCTAAATGGCGGCCATCCCTCGTCAGCACGTTAAAACCTTTAAAATGCTCAGGCACCGCGGGACCTAGAGAAAAAAACCCAAGAAACCAAACGCTACAGCGCAGACAACAAAGGTTCCCAACTTCCGGCTAAACCGGAAGCGCCAGCCTCACTTCCCAGCACCACACACGCGTCCCGGTGGCTACTGGGAGTCGTCCAAGACTTCATGTGCGCATGTGCAGCCTCATACCGACAATCGCGACTTCCAGAATCCTGCGAGTTTCTGGAAGCTGGGACGGGGCCTTGGTAACGAGGGGCAGGAGCGAGGCGCGGGGCCGGGAGTGTTTGGGATGGTAGAGGAGCCAGTCGGCCTCTAGGCGTAAAGGACTGGTTGTTATCTCTGTGTGTCTCGGACCTGGGAGGAGGAGCTTTTAGGACATCCAGCGCGCATGCGCTTGCCGGGGCGTGGCCTTAGCGCTGTGGGTCTCCTTTGTGGGAGTAGAGGGAAAAGATCCAGTGCGCGTGTGCATTTCGCTTCGTGGTCGTTGTTGTTGTAGTAGTTGGAGGCGTGGCTTTGTGGCCACAGTGGCTAGCGTGGGAAATCAAAGCCACGTGGCGCATCTTTCTAGAGGAATCAACGTTGTCCAGCAGGCACACACACTTCTAGCTGGGCCCTTGTGATGATGTGTGGGGGTGAAAGTGTGTCATAAATTTGTGGTGGTTAGTTGCCTTCGAGGCAGCTCCAATTCCTGGCGTCCCACTGTGTACAGAATAGAACTGCCCCAAAGGGTTTTCAGGGCTGTGACCTTTGGAAGCAGATCGCCAGGCCTTCTTCCTTAGCGCCTGCTGGTGGGTTTGAACCGCCAACCTTTTGGCTAGTCATGAGCCTTTAACCTTTTGTGCCAGGCAGTTCTGAGGTTTTCCTCAGGATTAATTTGAGTTCATTCATGTTGAACAAAAATGACCCAGCAGTGATGTACTTTTCTCACTGCCTCCTGTCAGGGCTACCTGGTGTATCTCAGACTTGCCTTGAGAACATAGTTACAGTGATGTCTGGATGGTTTCTCCATTATAAAGTTCTTGATTTAGTTTTTGTAGCTAACACATATCTTGAGGCATTTTGAGACTGCAGATAGTCTGTCAATATATTTTTGTCCTGTGGAACAGTGGTTAAGCGCTCGGCTGCTAACTGAAACATCAGTGCTTTGAACCCACCAAACTCTCTGAGGGAGAAAGACCTAAGGGTCTGCGTTTGTAAAGATCACAGCCTTGGCCACCCTGAGGGGAAATTCCGTTACCTGGGGTCACTGTGAGTCAGAGCGGACTCAACAGTACACACACAACGGTGGTTCTTCCAGGCAGTGTTGATGGCTGTGGGGTCTGCCTCATGTTGAATTTCTATTTCTCGTTCTACTTCTCTGTGTATTAGTTGGTGTTCTGCTGGAAGGAAAATCTGTTTCTCTTTATGTATTGATTCAAGTATTTGTATTGTAGTGGATCCATGGATATATATGCAACTCTGTGGGTTATAAAGCAGTATTATAATTATTTGTTTTGTTCAACTTGTCCCTGCTTTAGCCATTAAAAGCTCTTTCAAATTGTCTCCTGGGTGATTTTTGACAATGTTGTTATTGTGTGTTGTGGCGTCAATTCCAACTCAGCAACCCTATAGAGGACAGAGTAGAACTGTCCCACAGGTTTTCCTATTGTGTGACGTTTATGGGAGCAGTGTGCCAGGTCTTTTCTCCCAAGGACTCAGTGGTGGGTTCAAATCACTGACCTTCCAGTTAGCAGCCCAGGACTGCTTTTTTTACGCAATAGGCAGAGTACTATAGCGACTCTTGTGCACTTAACAACATATCCTGAATGTCATTCAACATCAGTTCATAGAAATCTCCATGTTTTTCATCAGTTGTGTAGATACACTGTAGTTCTTCCAATCACTGTGCTATCTGTGGACATTTAAGTTTGTTCCAGGATTTTGCACTTACGAATAATACTGCAGTTAATACATTTGTGAATGTGTGTTGTATTGTAGGAGGTGCATCTTTAAGAGAACTTGCTAAAGTGATTGCTGGGTCAAAAGGTAAGTAAGTTTGTGTTTGTGTTACGTATTCCTAATATTCCCACCATGAAATGGTGCCGGGTGCATTCCCACCAAAGATGTATTAAAATGCCTGCTTCTCCATAATCCTAATTAATAAAGCATGTTGTTACAATTTCAGATTTTTACAATATGATGTGTGTGAAATACTTTAATTATTGGTATAGTTGTAACGTGCATTTCTTGTATGGTTTTAGTTAAACATCTATCTTTTGTGTGTGTAAGGATCATCCGTGCCTAATTCTGTCATTGGTCCAGCTTTTTTAAAAAAACAATATTTTAATTTATACCCTTGAATTTTAAGAATTCTTTATATACTGTAGTTAATAGACTTTTTCTGTGCTATATTATATTTTATGCAAATAATGTGCTTGTTACACAGTTTTTGCAAGCATGCAGCCCCCCTCCCCACGAGTTAGCTTCCATATGCACATGCTCGTTATGTGCAAAAATTACAGTTGTTGTACGTATTTTTTTACTAGTATGTTAGTTGTCTTTTGAGTTTATTTATAGTATTTTTTACAATGCAAAAAATATTATCACCAAAATTATTGTGTTTAAGTTCTGCTTTATAATGAGAAAGCCATTCCTTATACTGAAATCACAGCAGATTTTGCCCATGTTTTGTTGTTGTTATGTTTTGTACTAGTATTTAAATACTTAACATGTTTTACATTTAGATCCCTGATCCACTTGGAATTTTTGTGTATGGTGTGAGGTATGGATCTAGTTTTACCTGTTTCCAAATGGCTAACTGGTTGTCTTAGCACCATTTCATAACAAGCTCATCTTAGCCTCAGTGTTTGCAGATGCCAACTTGATCATAACTGAAGTTTCATTTGTGTGTGGGTCTTATATGGATTTTCTGTTCTTTTCCACTGACCTGCCCACTCATGTTCTAGCATTACACTTTTAAAAAAGTTTGTTGTGAAAACATGCATAACAAAATATTTTTAAATTGACCAATGTTTACATGTATAATATATACATACATTTATCTATATATACACTTATATAATGTATAATAACATTGATTACAGTTTATCATGTTGTACAGCACTACACTATTAATTATATATTTTTACATATTGCAGGCCTGAATACCCCATTGCAAGTTTCCTTTTTATATTCTCTAACTATTCTGGCATAGCCCACATGAAGGATAGTATGAACTTACTTATCTTTGTATGAAAGCTTGGTGATACCTTTATTGGGTCTGCGTTAAATTTGTCAATCATAGGGAGCTGACATTATGATGATGGCTTGGTCTTCCTATCCAACAACAGAAGATTTCTTTCCTTTTGTTTAAGTCAGCGTTGTGTCTTTTTTTTTATTTTTGTAAAAATACATATTACAACATTTGCCAGTGCAACACATTTCTACCCAAGGAGGGTTAGTGGTTGACACCTATCCAGTGGGGCCACAGAAGACCGGGCAATCTGTTTCTGGAAAGATGATGACCACGAAAACCCTGTGAAGCCCAGCTCTCCTCTAAAATGTATGGGATCACCGTGATTCAGAATCTGCTTGATGGCAACAGAATTGGGTTTGGTTGACATTCTGGTAAACAAAAGAATTTTCTTTTTTGATGATTTACACTGTGCACCCTCTTTGATGTTTGTGAGGTCATGGGGTGTGGCCAAGAAGGGTGGCCGCAGATTGCAGGTGTTTCTTATAGTGGCTCTTTATTTCCCTTCAGGTCTGCCTTCACAGAACTCTTTCCTTCAGGAGAGAAGCCCAGTGAAGGGCCATTTAACTGTTGGTCTTTTAGAAGGTCCACCACAGGTGTGTTACTGTCTCATCCGTATTTTCTGCCACTAACACCATTGACAGTGTACGTGCCCCAGTCCAAGCTGTGCTGAAGGAATTGGCAAAAAGCAAGGCTCCAGGAATTGATGGGATACCCATTGAGATGTTTTAACAAACAGATGCCCCCCCTGGAGGCACTCACTCGGTTATGCCAAGAGATTTGGAAGACAGCTTCTTGGCCAACTGACTGGAAGAGATCCATATTTGTACCCATTCCAAAGAAAGGTGATCCCACAAAATGTGGAAATTATTGAACAATATCATTAATATCACACACAAGTAAAATCTTACTGAAGATAAAAACAGTTGCACCAGTATACTGACAGAGAACTTTCAGAAATGCAAGCTGGATTATATGAAGAACATGGCATCAGAATTGGAGGAAGACTCATTGACAACCTGCATTATGCAGATGACACAACCTTGCTTGCTGAAAGTGATAATGACTTGAAGCACTTACTGATCAAAATTAAAGACAACAGTCTGCAGTATGGATTACAGCTCAACATGAAGAAAACAAAAATCCTCACAACTAGACTAATAAACAGCATCACAATAAATGGAGAAAAGATA
>NW_006922197.1:223654-224653 GCF_000298275.1 Orycteropus afer afer
GCTAAGCGGCAGATCAGTCGTTTGAACCAGGGGCTCCGTAGAGAATGGCCCTGGTGATCTGCTCCCCTAAGGATGATGGCCTAGAAAACCTCAAGGGACAGTTCTGCTCTATCACATGGGGTGGCTCCGAGTTGAAGTTGACCCAACAACATCTATCTACACACACACAGCTATTTGGATTTTCATTTTTATCTTGTGGTAGTCTTGGTCGATCTTCACAGGACTTGTCTATCTCATCTATATTGTTACATTTATTAATGTAAAGTGGTTTAAACTTTCCCTTACTGTCCTTTTCTTTGTGTCTAGAGGTTGTAATGATGTTCTCTCTTACATTTCCGATTTCATTAATTTTTTCCAAAGAACTAGTTTTGATGTTAATTTTTTCCATTTGTTAATTTCCACTGTTTATTGTCCTTTTTACGTTTTGTGTTGTAATTTGCTTTTTTGTTTGTTTTCCTTCCCTGGCTTCTCATGGTGGCTGCTGTGGAAGGGCATTCTGCAAACTAAGACTCTGAACATGGCTAAGCCTTCTAACTCAAGTCCAAGCCAAATTTCTCCTGGTCCTAAGTCACTCCATGATGTGTCTTTTAAAATAGCTTCTGTCATACAGTGCAGGCTGTCATCTTTGCAAAAATGTCCACTGTGCCTTTGACCCAGATATGAGCAGTTCTACAGAAAAATGTGGTTTTACTGAACTTCCTCACATAGGTGTTAGCACAAGCTGTGGTTACTTCAGAAAGATGTACTTACCATAAACTAATGTTAAGTAGAGACATGCTTGTAGCTTTGTATTCAAACACTTTTCCTCCCCTTAAGCATAAGGATAAGATCATTAAAATTGACAAACCACTGGCAAATTTAACAAAGGAAAAGAGGGAGAGAATAAAATAACACGAATAAGAAACGAAATGGGTGACATCACAACAGAACCAACTGAAATAAAAAGGATAATATCAGGATACTATGAAGAACTGTACTCCAACAAATTTGAAAATCTGG
>NW_006922197.1:228238-232728 GCF_000298275.1 Orycteropus afer afer
CATGAGACAAAGTATATGTGAACTGTTGTATGGAAAGTGAATTTGTTCTGTAAATCTTCACCCAAATCACAATAAATAAATAAAAAATAAATTAAAATAAAAGAAAAAGCATAAGGATACTTAGAATTTTCCTTTGTGGTCGTTTTATTTCTTATGACAGCCTTTATGCTTTTATATTTAACAGAATCCAGCAGTATAATGCAGCTCTAAGTTCATTCTTGCTCCCTTGACCACGTTGCAGAAACGCCTTCAGCTTGGTTGGCCTCAGAAATTGACCTATAGGTGTCTGGATGAGTAACTGTGCCAGAATGTGGGACTTTGTCGGTCAGCCCATTCTCAGAAAACACCCCTAGATCCCCCTTTTCAGCACCCTACATCTATATTTTGACATTGTTTCAGGAAACCATCAGCCAAAATCCTGTCACCCAGCGCCATCTTTTCATATTTCTTATTACTTGGTTCTGTTGTACATTGGATCGCTATGAGTCCGGCCGACTCGATGGCACCTGTCTCATTCTGACAAAGACCACCAACCTCTGCAGAAGTGGTCAACTAAGACCCTAACACCTTCAGTGTTGTAAATATCATCCAATCAAATATATCCCCAATATGCCCCCACTCAATTGCAGTTTTTGCCTTGATCAATTTCTGCACTTCTGTAGTTCTTTGAAACATTTTGTCAAAAGCTCCTTAACTGTTTCCGCGTTTTGCAAAATGCTCTTTCGCCGTAATAAACTCTGTTTTTAATTTTAAACAGACATGTACTTTTTTCACCACGATACTTCTTCCAAAAAGAAACCGTCTTCTTCCCAACCCATTGCTGTCCAGTAGATATTCCAACTCCTGGCGAACCTACACGACGGGGAAAAACTGCCCCAAGGAGCTCTGGTAGCATAGTGCCTAAGGCACTTGACTGCTAACCAGGAGGCTGCCGGTTCAAACCCACCAGCCACTCCTAGGAAGGAAGCTTGGGCAACCCTACTTCCGTAGTGGTAACTGCCTCGGAAACCGAAGAAGGGGTCGCTAGGAGTCGGGGCCGACTGGATGTCAAATAACGACAACAACAGAGTTTCCTAAGTTGTAAGCTTCACAGAAGCAGACTACCACATCACATCCATCTCCGGGGTTAGAACCGCCAGTTAGGTTAGCAGCCGAGTGCATAACCGCTGTGCACTGGGGCTCCTCTGAGTCCGGGGCGCCGGAACTCGGTAACTAAGGACGCTTCTGGTCTCCGGGGCGCGGAGGGGAAGGAACGTGCCTGCGCACTCTGACGCCCAGTCCGCGTTGCCGTAGGCCACGCCCTTTCTCATTATTACGTAACGCGCAGGCACGCACGCTCTGTCTCTTCGCTCCCTCCGCCCTCTCCTAACGAAGCAACCGGGGGGCACGCCCTTCACCGTTAAGGCACGCCCCCCCACGCCTTCCCTTTACTCGGCGGGTTTGGGGGAAGCATTCCCCTGCAGCCCGCGCGCACCGAGACCCGCGTCAACTTTTGAGGCGATTCGGGCTCCAAGCGCTAGTTTCCGGATGGAGACCCGCGGCTTGCCCCGGGAGGCGAGCCTCGTTTCCTTCGGTCCACAAAGCGGATGTGAGAAGAGGCGGCGGCTCGGCCCCGGTCCGGGCTGTGGGACGGCCGGGGCCGGATGTGTGGGCAAGGTCGGTGCGTGGGAGCGAAATGAGGGTGTGCCTGTGGATGAGAGTTTGAAGCGCCGTGAGAGACCCCGCTTTCGGTTTGGGTGGGAGAGAGAGGAGCCCGGTGGCACAGTGGTTGGGCGCTCGGCCTAACTGGAGGGTCTGCGGTTCGAACCCTCCAGGCGCTGCTGCTGCGAAAGATGTGGCAGGCGGCTTCTGTGAAGACTAGTCTGGGAAACCCTGTGGGCTGTTCCCTCGGCGGCGTCGCTCCCCTCTGCCCTGTGGGGTCGTTATGACGAAGCCGCCGGGTGGCAGTGGGTTTGGTTTCGGTTTGATGTGAGAGAGAGACTGGGTTCAAAGGGTCCAGTGTGACAGAGCAGGGTATGTTTGTGTCTGTTTGGGTGACACCGGGTGTGCGTGTTGCGGTTGGGTGTATTGTGTGTCCGCGTGTGAGGTGGTGAGAGACTGTGTGCATCCGTGTGTGAGTGTGAGACTGGAATGACAGCTACAGGTGTGTTTTGTGCAGGTGACAGAAAGGTTAGTGAGTATTTGAGACCAGAGAGCAATTGGAATGTGAGAAAGAGGTGTGTGAGAGAGAGAGAGAGAGAATAAAATGTGAGGAAAAATTGGTGTTTCTCGCTGTGAGAGATTGTAGTGGGAGAGAAATGAGTGTGCCTCCGTGTGAGAAAGACTGGAGTGTGAGCGACCATCATGTTTGTGTGTATGTGACAAAGAGAAGGAGACATAGAGAGAGACCGTAGTGTGGTTGTGTGTGACAGAGTGACTGTGTGAACTATGGTGCATCAGGCCGAGTGCTTTCAAATACACTCTGTGTAGGGCTGTGGAGTGTGCAGGTGGGAGTGAGACAGAGATAAGGGACCGTGAGCCCTGGAAGTGTGTGAGAGAATGAAATTGGGGTTTGTGTGCAGACGGGGGTGTGTCACCACATGTGCTTGTATCCATTGCCCCTGTGAGACTATGTGTATGTGACTTTATTATCTGCCTGTCCCAGGATGCTGGTGTTGTATGTGAACAGGAAGTGTGTGAGATCTTGTATTTATCTTTGTATGTTACCCTGTATAATTGTTACTGTGGCCTGTGTGATATAGTGGAGGCAGACTGCTTGGGAGACTGATAGCGTTGGGTGTTTTATTTGGGTGGTTGTTTGGAATTGTGTGTTGCCAGGATAAGAATTCTGGAATAGAACTCCCTGCCCCCAGTCCAAGAGTTCCAGTAAGAAGCAAGAGCTGAGGTGACTGGAGATGAAGGAAATGGGGCTCAGGAAATGTTCTCAGTTCTAGGTGACAGACGAGGGAAAACCAAGGGGCTGAGAACATAAGGGAGAGTGAAGGGAGCAGAATTGGATGCTACAGGATCCATTGGCCCAGGCTGAGAAGAAACTGAAGTCGTGAGAAAGCCACTTTCCGTTTTGGCAGAAAAGGAGGATATCCCTGACATTTAGATGTCACATTTCAGGCTCCTTGCTGTCAAAGCATGAAGCAGAGGACCAGGCAGGGAAAGAGTGAGTCTACCTTTACCTGTAAAATAGAGAAAATGACAACTATTTGGTAGGATTATTTTGAAAATTGAAAGAATATAATCTGCTGTGGTTACCTGACACAGCTCTATTACTGTTTTTATTCATTATAAAAAGGTTAAATTTAGGACCTGAAGCATAAGAGAAACAAGTTATAAATTATCCTCTCTCAACAGGCATGGTGTTATGTGCCATCAAGTCAGACCTGACTGACTCCTAGTGATCCCTCCTTTGGTTTCCAAGGCCGTATCACTACGGAAGTAGATTGCCCAACCTTCCTGGTGGGTTTGAACCTCCAGCTTTCTGGTTAGCAGTCACATGCCTTAGGCACCAACAGCCATAGGTTGCCCATAATTTCCCAGGTATGTGGGTAGTGAGACCAATGGGAACTGGGAGGAAGAAGAAGGAGAAAACAGTTGGGAGGTTGTGGTGTTCGTTCCACTGCAGAGGAAGCCTGATTCCTAATGATCCTTTGTCATCCTCCAGTTTTACCATCCAAGAGTGACACCAGGAGGAAAAAACAAAAATGACTTTTGAACTAGTGAAAGCCATGCCCCAGGTTAGTTACTGTTTTCTTTCTTCTCCTTGAAAGGAAGTCTGTTCTTGCTGTCATGGTAGGGGAAAAAGACCTGAGACTTAATTTATTTTTCTAAGTTTTTATTGTGATTTGGGTTTACAGAGAAAATTGGTTTTCCAGTCAACAAACATACACATTTTGATTCATAACATTGATTGTAATCCCCACAATGGAACAGCACTCTTCCTCTCTGTTCCCTGTTTCTGTTTGTCCTTCTTTCCTATCCTTTCCTGCCTCCTGAGCTTTATCCCTTGGCAAATGTTGCCCTTTTGATCATGTGTGGTCGGTTGTTTTAGGGAATGTGTCCCTCCTGGTATTATTTTCACCTTATAGGCTTCTCTTTTGTTTGGCAGAAAGTTGATGGGGCTTGAAGGGTGTCCAAGGTCCATAGTCTCTGCAGTTCCACCACACTCTATAAGTCCGATAAGCCTAGTCTTTTTTATTATTTAGAGTTTTGTTCCATAGTTTTCTTCTACTCTGTCTAAGACTTCCTAATGTGATCCCTTTCAGAGTGGTCAGCAGTGGTAGCTGGGCACAATCCAGTTCTGGCCTCAGGGTCGTGGAGGCTGTAGTTCTCATGGTGCATTGGATCTTTGGGCTAGTTTTTTCCACACAGCGTTGATTTTCTTCACGGTTCTTTGCTCTGGACAAAGACCAATAGTTGTACCTTTAGATGGCTACTCACAAGCTTTTTTTTTTTATTATTATTTTTTTTTATTAGGATTTGGGTGAAGATTTACAGAG
>NW_006922197.1:239848-244766 GCF_000298275.1 Orycteropus afer afer
ATTGGTTTCCCTTTTCTTTGTTGAAGAGGGTCTGTGCAATCCTTCTGCCTAGTCCGCCATCTTGCCCCGCCTCCTACTCACAAGCTTTTAAGACCCCAGTCGCTACTCACCAAACTAGAATGTAGAACACTGTCTTTGTGGGCTGTGTTATGCCAACTGATTTATATGTTCCCCAAGATGTAGTCCTGAGCCCCCAGTCCCAGTGACTCATTCCCTCATGGTGTTTGGTTGTGGCTAAGAAGTTTTCATAACTTTGCCCCTCTTTGCTTTACTATATTCATGGAAATGTTTGCAGCACCTACAAATATATATGTAGCCCCAGAATTAATCAGACTTAAACTTAATCAAAGGAAATGGTTATTAAACCAGGACAAAGGCGATCATTTGAATGAGAAATCTCCCAGCAGGCACCGGGAACAAGAAACCTGCAGAATCCACTGAATCACAATCAGAGAGCAGTTGATAGGCTGTTAGAGAAAGAAGTGAAGTTGAGAACAATTCTGATTGGTTATTCATTAATGCATCAAGGGCCCATGATTGGGATATGTATACATTACAGGTTAAAAAGGTTACAGGATTGGGTCTAGGGTTTTCATTACTTGGCTAGGTGGTGGCTGGGTTGACTCATGATCATATGACCCTGAGTTGTAGTCACAAGGTGGTTATAAGACCCCAACCGTTAACTTAAATCAGATAATGTGTCCTGGAGCATTTCCTCCCTTAGTTCACTTAAACTGAAAAATACCAAACTCACTGCCATCGAGTAAATTCCGACTCATAGCAACCCCCATTGCGTTCCCAAGGTGGTAAATCTTTATAGAAGTAGATTGCCCAGTCTTCCTTCCGAGGAGTGGCTGGTGGGGTTGAACCACCAACCTTCAGGTTAGCAGGCAGATGTCTTAGGCACTGTGCCCCCAGAACTCCCTTATTTTACTTAGGTGTGCTTTTAAGCAGCAGAGAACCCTGCTGTACCAGTTTTCCATTACGTATCTAGGAAAAGGGGAACAGACCTTTTCCTAGTTTTCCCTTCCCGTGGCTAAGCACCTATAAAGCCTTTGTGGTCTTCAGCCTTCTCACTGTTTAGGTTGTAGTAGTGGTTCTTTTCTTTTGAAAATTCCCTGATTGACAATCTTGCCCAGAGGCCTGGTTCCCACTTCTCCTACAGGCTACTGGCCTTAAACAACTCAAACCGCCTAATGTGTGAAGAATGGCTGATTATGATTAAGGCATAGAGAAGGTCACACATAGTTGTGTTCTTCCTCAGGGCCCCACCTCCTTCCCTCCTGTTAGATGGAATAGAGGTTCTTTAGTCAGCATCCAAGTTAAGTGTACCTCTGAGGCCCCTCTCCTGTTCTTAGAACAAACACATTAGGAGTTATCCCTATAGGTGAATTTTTGCCAAAATCTCTTAGTATCCTTAAATTGTTAGAAGTTTTTCTTTACATTTAAAGAATTTCAAATAATAAATGAATTTCCAGTCTCATTTATTCACCTGAAAAATCACATCCTACTTAATTTCATAAATTCAAATAGGTGCTAATAATATGCACATGGTACAAAATTCAAAAGATTACAAAGAGATGAACAAGACAAAACTCACTCCTGCTTCCTGTAGTAAGTTTGAGGGAATTCGGGGCTGATCAAGCAAAAAAGGATATGGACCACAAGATAAAGCAGCACTGTACAGCAGGCTGCTTGTTGGGGGTAACATATTGACAGGCACCTGTAGGAGGGGTCCCTCACACCAGGAGGTCTTCTAGAGGTCAGTTAGTTTCTGGGAGCCACCGGAAGAGGAAGAGAGCGTGAAAAACTGCAGGGCAGAGGTGTCCCTAGGCAGTGCCCTCCTGCAGCGAGGGGATCAGAGAACACCAGACGCAGCAGCACCTGGAATCCTGCCTCAGTTACTGTCAGAAACCCAAATGCACCGAGAAACGCCTAAAACTAGTGTAGCAATGTATTTATTGTGGGTAGATGTGGTTGGAATAGGGCACCATCAATCTGAGGGTGTCAGGAAGGTGCTTCGATGGAAGGATAGTGAAAACAGATTACACAATCAGGGCAAGGTAGTCTCCAGAGGAACCTAATGCCTGAGGTAAAAACAGTCTCCACTAAGGCATTCACTAGGCTGTTGTTTGACTTGAAGGTGCTGTTAGAAAGACCATTCATTAAAGGCTCAAGGTTCAAAAGGACAGCTAAGGGCAAAAGGCCAGCATGGGTCACCTCAACTCCAGGGACCCAGAAACCTGAATTCTAGGAGAATTAAAAAAAGATTTCTAGTTACCTAGTGCTGCTATAAGGAGCTCTGGTAGTGTAGTGCCAAAGGCATTTGACTGCTAACCAGAAGGTTGGAAGTTCAAACCCACCAGCCACTGCACTGAAGGAAGACTGGGCAATCTGCTTCTGTAAAGATTTACTGCCTTAGAAACCCAAAGGGGTCACTATGAGTCAGAATCAGGTTAGGAGGCTAGAAGTCCAAATTCAGGGCACCGGCTCTGGGGAAAGCCCTTGTCTCTTCAGGTTCTGCTCCTAGGGTCCGTGGCAGTCATGTGACATGTGTCTTCCCCTCCATGTGCTTCCTTGCTGGCTCACTCTGCTCTTATATCTCAGAAGAAATTGACTATTACCATGCCCTACACTAGTATACCTCAATAAATAATGAGGGAAGCCCATTCCCAAATGGATTACAATTACAGGCACAGGGCTGGGGATTCACAACACACGTTTTTGACGGGTGTAATTCAATCCACTGCAAAACTTTATTTTATTGAGGGCTAGTAGATGCTGATTGCAGTTTCCTGGGATAGTAAGACAGGCAGGCTCTAAGTAGCTAAGAAATCTGCTTATTTTGGATGTTTTTAAAACAATTGGATGTGTACACATTTGAGTTTGGTGCCAACAGGCTTTCTTGGGTTCAAGGCCCTCAATTGTCTATAAAGAAATGACCTGGGGAAAATTCACAGAAGCTGTTTTTGACTCATGTTTTAATCTCTTGAGAAACAACCATTCTCAGCTATTTATAGCTCATTCAGGGCTATTCTGTGCCCTTGTGTGAATACATCTGTTATGGATTGAATGGTGTCCTCAAAAAATACGCGTCAATATAACTGGGCCATGATTCCTCCATCTTGTGATCTGATATACTTGTAATGCAGAGCTGCCGAGACACCAGGACACGGAGTTGTTTCAGAGAAGTAGTTTATTAGCACTCCCGGGCGAAGTTCTCGTGCTCTAGCATCAAGGCCAGAGAAGTCACACCCCCGGGCAGGGGGAATAGATTCTTATAGACACAGAGAGGACTTAACTGGGGACACTAAGGAAATGGCAGGGTCCAATTAGCTGTTGGCATGGGTCTGTACTTAATTAGCATGAGGGGGCTTCACAGAAGGAAGCTTGTCATCACGTGGGACTTTCCAGCCTGGGCGGGTTTTGTCACCTCGGTTGTCTTATCAGGCTGTCTCATCGGGGCCTGATAACCCGGAGGAAGCTGCTAACTGAAATGTTGGTGGCTTGAGTTTACTCTGGCCTAACAATAATCACCCTATGTGTTGTGAATCCTAATCTCTATGATGTTAATGAGGCAGGATTAAACTCAAAAAACTCAAACTCACTACTGTGGAGTTCATTCTGACTCACAGTGACCCCCCATTGGGTTTCCAAGGCTATAAATCTTAACAGAAGCAGATTGCCCCATCTTCCTTCCTCAGAGCAGCTGGTGGGTTTGAACTCCTGACCTTCTGGTGAGCAGCCAAATGCTTTATGTTAACAACGCCAGACTCTACAGGATTGGTTATTGTGAATCAATCTCTTTTGAGATATAAATGAGATTAAACTAGTGAACTGAAATCAGAGGGACCACCAAGAAAGAAGAGCAGAAAGAAAAGTGCATCCTTTCCACCCAGGGTCCATATGCTGAGAACCTCCTAGACCCAGGGGAAGATTAATGCCAAGACTCAGGGAGATCTCCAAGGAACACTGGGCCCGCAGAGTTGAAAGGAAACAGATTTTTCCCCCAGAGCCGACAGAAAATTTTCCCTTAGAGCTGGCACCCTGAATTCGTACTGACAGTTTATCTTGGATAAAAATTCACAGTTCAACAGATACTCATTAAGCATCTACTTACTGTGTCAGGAACTGTTAACAACTGCTGGAGGAGGATACAGCAGTGAACAAAACAGATACTGTTTACTTCAGTCATTTAACATATTCATTTTTATGTTAGTTACATAATTCTTTTTAGATGCTCTATAGTATTTCACCATAGGGTAAATTAGATAATGTTTAAGAAATCTAACATGTTATACAGTTTAATTGTTTCTAAATTTTTACTGTTGTGAACAGTGCTGTAGTAATTATCTTTGTACCTGTGCCTTTGCAACAATGTGGGCATGTAAGGTGTTGGATTACCCAGTAAGCAAAGTAAGCATGAATTTATTTGCTAATCTGTCATAAACAATTTCACATTTTTTTCCACCACATCAGAGATCCTGCTTCTAGGTATGGCTGGCATCTGTCTCTCTCCCAACACTACAGCACCTTCCTACAGAGTCAAAGTTTCTTTCAAAGATACAGTCCCTGACAGGGACAGAGTACCCAGTAAGCAAAGTAAGCACAGACTTATACGTGCTTACTGATCTGTAGTCAACAGTCTACCTTGCTTTCCCATGCTTACCTTGCTAATTGGGTAAATTACCCCTGGGCATATATCTGTGGGATAAATTCTTAGAATGAGAATCATTAGTGCCCTTTGTAGATACTCTTTTATGATTTTTTTTCTAAAAGATTCATTGTTTTAACTTTCACAATTAAGTTTTTTTTTTTTTTTTCTTATTAGGATTTGGGTGAAGATTTACAGAGTAAATTCACTTTTCATACAGCAGTTCACATATACTTTGTCTCATGTCATTGACCAAAATTTACA
>NW_006922197.1:262366-290688 GCF_000298275.1 Orycteropus afer afer
GTCTGTGTTAATTGGTTTCTCTTTTCTTTGTTGAAGAGGGTCTGTGCAATCCTTCTGCCTAGTCCGCCATCTTGCCCCGCCTCTCCAAGGCTATAAATTTTTATACAGGTAATTGCCTCATCTTCCTCCTATGGATCAGCTTGACCTCTGACCATCTGGTTAGCAGCCAAATGCCTTACCCACTGTGCTACCAGAGCTCCTTGTTATTGCCACTAGGTGGTAATGATGTTCAACAAACCAAGACTATAGCTGGATTACTATACTTTCAAAAGAATATTCCTTTTAAAATCTGTATCTCTTCATTAACTTGGAATAAGTCAGTCAGTGAAGTGTTAACTATGAAAATGACTTGAAACAGTTCTCAGAGAAATTAACATGGACCTTCTTCTCAACCCTGGGGATATCTCACCAGCTATACTAGTTTTCTGTTTTCTAAAGGTTCCTTTTATCCTCCTCGATGTTCACTGAGATCCTTGAAAATGTTAATTTATGTCTTTTACCAAATTTGAAAAAAACTCTGGTGGTATAGTGGTTAAAGCATTTGGCTGCTAAGCAAAAGGTCAGAGGTTTGAACCCAGCAGCCACTTCATAGAAGAAAAGATGAAGCAATCTGCTTCCATAATGATTTATAGCCTTGAAAACCCAATGAGGTCACTGTGAGTCAGAATCAACTCAATGGCAGTGAGTTTGGTTGTACCAAATTTGAGAAGTTTTCTTCTATTATTTTTTAAAAATTTTTTCCTGTTCTCTTCTCTCCTTCAGGGATTCCATTTACACATATGTTAGAACCTTTGATATTGTGCCCTAGGTAACTGAGGATGTTCATTGTTTTAAGGTATTTTTTTCTCTTGTGTTTTCCAGATTAGAAAATTTCTGTTGATTTATCTTCACAAACTCTTTCCTTTTCTTCTTTAATGTGCTATGAATTCATCCTGTGAATTTTAGAATTTCATATATATAATGCTTAGTGTGCTATTCTACCCGTAAGTCTTTGTAAACTCCGAGGTGGAATTTGCCATGAGCAACTGAGGAGCTCCTGATTGCTAAAGTTGTCCACCTAGGGTATTTCTGTTGGGAGTGGCACAAAACAATGTTCTAGAATTCTGATGCTATGATTGGTTGGTTTGGCCATTCTGCCGGGCTCAAAAGGAGGCCTCCTAGAGGCAGAACTCTCTCTGACTGATGGATGAGGAAGGACGCGCTCCTGAGAGATGCGCTCCTTGAAAAGAGATGCAAGAGACATGCATTGCTGAGAGAGACACCAAGGAACACGCACTGCTGGGAGAGAGACTGTGAGAGACTGTTGGCTGAGAGACAGTGGGCTGGGAGAGAGACTGAGCGTTTTTTCTGAACTTGAATTGTAGCCTGGTGCTTCCCTAATAAACCCCATAATCTGTGAGTTCTGTGTGGCCACTGCAGTGAATTATCGAACCCAGGAGAGAGGTGATGGGTGCTTTGGGAGGAACGGTTGGTGAGAGGGCTAGAGGAAGGCAGTATGTCTGGCCTCGCAGTAATAGGCCTTGGGCTGCTGATGGTGATTCTGTTTTTCTTTTGTGGGGTTAGAGGAGGTCAGAACATATGGCTCCCTGCCTTTTTAGCACATATGTATAGTATTTTTCAGGGGAGCTTTGGTAGCATAGTGCCTAAGGCACTGGACTGCTAACCAGAAGGCTGGCAATTCAAACCCACCAGCCACTCCTCAGAAGCAAGGTTGGGCAATCTACTTCTGTAGTGATACCGCCTCAGAAACCCAAGGAGGGGTCTCTGTGAGTCAGGTCCAACTCGATGGCACATAGCAACAACAACAACAAGTATTTTTCAGCTCTAGAATTCCTGTCTTGTTCTTTTCATAGTTTCTCTGCCTGCTGAGATCTTCTGTTTGTGCAGTCACATCTTGTCCTTTACATTCTTCAGCATAGTTATGACTGCTGTTTTAAAATCCTTACCTGCTAATTCTAACATCTGTGTTATTGCAGGATGCATCTCTGGTGACTGTCTTTTCTTGGTACAGTTCACTTTTTCCTCTTTCTTGTGTCTAGTAACTTGAGATGTTATCTCAGACATTGTAGTTTTTAGACTTTGTCTTCTGTCACATTTCTCTGAAGTGTATTGATTTTTTGCTGGACTAAATGTCTGCCCTTAAAAAAACAAAGCCACTGCCATTGAGTTGGTTTCAAGTCCTAGTGACCCTGAAGGACAGAATAGAACTGCCTGATATCATTTCCAAGGCTATAAATCTTTGCACAAGCAGACTGCCTCATCTTTCTCCCACACAGTGGCTGGTGGTTTTGAACCAATGACCTTTTGGTTAGCAGTCATATGCTTTTAACCATTGTACCACCAGAGCTCCATTAGTCACTTAGAGAATAATTTGATTTCTCTGAAGCTGACTGTTGGTAGCTCCACTAGGGCTGGGCCAGAAGTTTCAGGTAGCATGTCTTTCCCATGTGCTTTACCCCTTTGTCTGCTCATTTCTGTGTCATTCCATCAGAATTAAAGGGATGACTTACAGTACTGTTGTTGTTATGTGCCGTCGAGTCGGACCCGACTCATAGCGACCCCTCCTTGTGTTGCCGAGGCAGTATCACTACAGAAGTAGATTGCCCAGCCTTCCTTCTGAGGAGTGGCTGGTGGGTTTGAACCACTAGCCTTCTGGTTAGTAGTCAAGTGCCTTAGGCACTATGCTACCAGAGATCTCTAAAACAAGGCCAACTTTCATGTCACTTTTTATGTGCAGGATTTTGCATTTCTAAGCCACATATGCTCTCCTTATTGGAGCAAGGGACAGAGCCCTGGGAGGTGAAGAGTGAGATGACAAGAGGCCTATTCTCAGGTGAGTATGGGAGAATCAGATAGGGGAATCCAGTGGAGGTGGTGTCTCAGTCATGCTCAAAGGCAATAACCTCCTTACTTCACAGAAATTTTTCTCAAACTTCCCAGGCCTGGGAAGGAACCAAAGTGTTAGTATTCACCATGGGCTCCCTACAGGACTTCTGCTTGCCAGAAATCTGAAGCCAGCTCCATTTCATCCCCTCTTCCCTCTGCCATGCAGGCTTAGATAAGCATCTCTGTTTCTCAGAACTTTTCTTAATGCCAGTATTAGGAGCTTTTTGCAAATCATAACATGCCTTACTTCTTTAAAATCTTTGACTGTTTTCCTGTTGCAAAAAGCAATAATCTAAACCGTACAAGCCCAAGCCCCATATGGTCTATTCCTTTTTATGTCTCCAAATTCATATTCCATCACTTTTTATCTTTTTCACTGTACTCTAGCCCAGAGTTTTCTAAACTCTGTGAGGTATCCTGGTATGCTTCAAATGAGTTCCAGGTATGCCAAGATACTGAGTTGCTCAGCCTTGGAGAGACCAGAAGGAACTAGAGGAAGTCTTGGGATAGGAAGCTTGTTCACAACTTAAAAGCCTTGCTTACCTGCTGTAGTCAAGTTGATCTCTCCAATAGCTGAACATTTATCGCAGTTTTACTTTTTAACCCTGGACTCTCACTGGGAGCTCTGGTGGTGCGGTGCCTAAGGCATTTGGCTGCTAACTGGAAGGCTGGTGGTTCAAATTGAACAGCCACTTCTTGAAAGGAAGGTTGGGCAATCTACTACCGTAATGATACCTCCTCAGAAACCCAAGGAGGGGTTGCTATGAGTCGGATCCGACTCGATGGCAGTGAGTTTGGGTTTATTTCTTTTTTTACTCTGTTCTGGTTACCTAGTGCCACTCTGACAGTAATATACCACAAATGGGATGGTTTTTTCCCATTTCCCATTTCTTCAAAACAGGAGCTTATTTTCTTACAGTTTAGAGACTTTAAGTCCAAGTTCAAAGTGCCAGGCTCTAGGGGCACTTGGAGTCTAGCTCTGCCTCCTGCTCTTGGCCCACTGGAGCTAGAGACATTTCTTCACTCAGACAGCTGCTGGCTGCTGAGGCTGACAAACCCAAGGTTGACAAGTAAAAAGGCACAGTCCCAATGTTACCAAACCACATAGCAGGCCATTAATTCAAGTCCATTGTAAGTCCCAAGGTCAGCAGAGCATGACAGGCTGCTGAACAATGACACAGCTACATTGCAGGGTCCAAGCATGCTGCAAGCTAGAGACTATCCCCGAGGCTTCTCCTTAAATACAGGAAGCAGACCACATCCCAAAGGCAGCTACTCAGCTGCTTGTGGTAGATCCCACCATGGAGTTGATTGCCAGTCTCATCTTGGAGAATAACTACCACCAGCCGCCCAACCATTCAACCAGGCCAGCCAAGTTGACATACAAATTTAACTACCACAGACTCTCACTTGATAATGTTTCATATTGTTTTCTTCTCAGATTCTTTTCTTTGCCAGTCTTATTCTCCTTGCTTTCTAAACTTGTACAGAACAATTCTGTATTTAATTTCAGTAATATTTGAATGTAGTAGATAACTGCTTAGGAGGCACTGGATAAGTTGACTATCACCTCATTTGCATGACAAAGAGAACCCCATTCCCAAATGGGATGACATCCGGAGGTAGAAGGGGAAGGATCTATATAGCATGTATTTTGGGGAGATATAATTCAATACATCACAGACACCATCTGCTAAGGATAAGATAGAAGAAGAAAGAACATTGTCATTTTCATTTCTTAGTATCACCTTTTCCTTAAGGTTTTCCCATAGCATCACCTCTTCAATGCACATTTCTTCTTTATGTGTTTACTAAGAACTTCTGTATATGCCCTCGTTTCTGATGTGTATGCTGAGTGACTCAGCAGCAATGTTCAAGGCACATACGTTCTTTCCCCAAAGCTTATGTGCACTAGCTTATGAGATAAGAACAATACCTCATATGGCAGTGAACACAATAATGCTGATGCCAACTTGTATATCATTATAAAATTTCTTCAAAAAAGGTAATGTCTGTGGTGTAGTAACTTATATGATAGGCTTTTCTAGCCATAGTATTTGTAATCCCCACTTTGACGTGAATAACTGAGTGGAAAACCAAACTCACTGCCATCAAGTCAATTCAACTTATAGAAACCCTTCCTTGGCTTTCCAGGGCATTATCTCTACAGAAGTAGATTGTCCAGTCTTCCTTACAAGGAGTGGCTGGTGGGTTTGAACTGCCAGCCTTCTGGTTAGGAGTCAAATGCCTTGGGCACTACGCCACCAGGGCTCCCAGTAACTGAGTAGCTGCTTGTTAAAGTCATCCACCTGGAGCAACACAAAGCAATCTTCTGGAAAGTTTGCTCTCTCTCAGGTGTATAGAATTCTGATGTTGGGATTGGTTAGTTTGGCCACTCTGCCAGCCTCAAAAGGAGCCCTCCTAGAGGCAGAATGAGTCTTTCTGATTCCCAGCTGAGAAAGATGGGCTGCTGAGAGAGACACACTACTGGGAGAGAGATATGAGAGACATGTGCTTCTGAGAGAGACAGAGAGGCTGTTGGCTGGGAGATGGCTGGCTGATGGCACATTCCTGAACTTGAATTGTACCCTGTTGCTTTTCTAATAAACCCCATAATCTGTGAGTTCTGTGTGGCTACTGCAGCAAATTATTGAACCCAGCAGAGAGGTAGTGGGTGCCGCAGGATGCACATTTGGTGTCAAGGTTAGTAAGAGGGCTGGAAGGTAGCAGCATGTCTGGCCTCATAGGAGCAGGCCTTGGGTTGCTGATGGTGATTCTGTTTTCCTCTTGTGTAGTTAGAGGAAGTCAGAAGATGCTACCTCCTTGCCTCTTTGGCATGTTTTACCCCACTAAAAAGTGGCCTGAGAAGTGATACTTTTACTAGGCTGGTGAAAGCAAGGAGATAAATGGAGCAAACCCTTAATATGCAACCTGAGCTTCAGGGATGTAGGAAAAGTAGAGCATTCTCTCAGAATGAGACATAGAGGGTCATAGGAACACCATTTTCTGATTGTGAAAAAAATAATGCTAGAATCACCTAAACCCCAAAGAAATTCACAAAGCATAAGGTCTTCATCGACACTGGGGATCTCAATAGTTGTATGTGCAAATCAGTTAGAAGTTGAAGAGACTAGAAGAAGAGAGCTTAATTTATAGCTTTTATGTTAATACAGGCATAAATTCTACCATTGCAGACAACTTCCCCCATGTTATCCTGACACTTACTTGATTACCTACATTTAAAGAATGTCTTAATCATCTTTCCCATGTTTGTTTATATGCTGTCATCCACTGGGATCTCTGCAATTTTTTAAGGCTCGTGGTATAGTGGTTAAGACATTTGGCTACTAACCAAAGGGTCAGTGGTTCAAACCCACCACCCACTCTGTGGGAGAAGGATGGGGTAGTCTGCTTCTGTAAAGATAAACAGCCCTGGAAATCCAATGGGGGTCACTATGAATTGGAATTGACTTGATGGCAGTGGGTTTGAGTTTATATGCCTGTATTTAATACATTTTGTGGGGTTAATGAAATATTTTAAAATCTTCTATTTCTCCTTTGTTATAGTCCATAATAAAAGAAATATTTACTTCTTTGTTATCTTTCAGATTGGGAATCTATCTGTGAAACACAAGAATTCTCTCTGAAGCAGGCCATATATGGTGAATTGTTAAGGGAAAGAATTAAAAACTGGCTTTGAGGTTCCCGCTTTCAGAGAAAATTGGAGATCTGAAGCGTTTTTTGAGAGACAGTGGGTAAGTCAAGAAACACGTAACGGGCAAGAAACAAACATTGATAATGAAGTCTTCACTAAGGAAATAGACCACACATATAACAAATCTGGGAAATAGGTCCATGTGAACAATATAGAAGAGTGTTTTCGTAATCACAAGTCAGATAAGAAAAGCTTTACCAAAAATTCAGTGGTAATAAAATAACACAAGAGAGTCTATACAGGAAAAAAACTTTTTAAATGTAATGAATGTGAGAAAATCTTCACCCAGAGCTCTTCCCTTACTGTTCACCAGAGAATTCACACTGGGGAAAAACCATATGAGTGGAAGGAATGTGGAAAAGCCTTCAATCAGAGTCAACACCTTGCTCAACATCAGAGAACACATACCAGAGAAAAACTCTTTGAATGTAAGGACTGTAGAAAAGCCTTCGGCCAAAACGTTCACCCTGTCCAACATCAAAGAATTCATACTGGAGAAAAACCATATAAATGTAAAGAATGTAGAAAAGCCTTCAGCCAGCCAGCACACCTTGCCCAGCATTAGAGAATTCATACTGGAGAGAAGCCCTACGAATGTAAGGAACGTGGGAAAGCCTTCAGACAGAACACATCCCTTATCCGTCACTGGAGGTATTATCATACTGGGGAGAAGCCCTTTGCTTGCATTGATTGTGGAAAAGCCTTCAGTGATCACATTGGGCTTATTCAGCATAGAAGGATTCATACTGGAGAGAAACCCTGCAAATGTAATATGTGTGGGAAAATCTTTAGCTATGGTTCATCCCTTACTGCCCATCAGAGAATTCACACAGGAGAGAAACCTTATGAATGTGATGTTTGTGGGAAAGCATTTAGCCATCTTGCGTCACTCACTCAGCATCAAAGAGTACGTTCTGGAGAGAAACCATATAAATGTAAGGAATGTGGGAAAGCCTTTAGACAGAGTATACACCTTGCTAGTCATTTGAGGATTCATACTGGTGAAAAACCTTATGAATGTAAGGAATGTGGAAAAGCTTTTAGCATCAGTTCACAGCTTGCTACTCATCAGAAAATTCATACTGGAGAGAAACCTTACGGATGTAAGGAATGTGGTAAAGCCTTCAGCCAGACTACCCACCTTATTCAACATCAGAGAGTTCATACTGGAGAGAAACCATATAAATGTACTGACTGTGGAAAAGCTTTTAGTGATAGCTCGTCCCACACTCAGCATCAGAGTCTTCATACTGGTCAAAGGCCTTATGAATGTAGGGAATGTGAGAAGGCATTCAGAACAAAGTCATCCCTCATTTGTCATCAAAGATGCCATACTGGAGAGAAACCTTATGAATGCAGTGTGTGTGGCAAAGCCTTTAGCCATCGTCAATCCCTTACCATTCATCAGAGAATTCATTCTGGAGAGAAGCCTTATGAATATAAGTAATGTAGGAAAACCTTCAGCCAGATTGGACACCTAAACCTACCCAGAAGAACTCATACTGGAGAGAGAGCATGTGAGCGTAAAGAATGCAGGAAAGTCTTCCGACAGAGTGGACATCTTGCTCTTCATCAGCAAGTTCATGAGCTGGAGTCATCTCAGAATTCCAGCTCATTCTCCCCTCTTTCGTCACCAAGTCCTGTGGATATATCTGCTGTCTGTTTCTGGAATTCATCCAATTCTTTCAATTCCCATCCCCCTGCCCCAAAACACAATCATTTGATCTGGACAATCCCAGTCATCTAAAAGCTGATCAGAAATTGCTTCTACAGTGGTCTTTTTAAGATGTAAATGTAATTATGTTGCTCCCTTTAAACTCAAAATCTTTTGCTAAATTTTAAATGACTGTATGCTTTGAAGTGCTTAGCACAGTGAAAAGCCATACTGGAGGGCAGTGTCGTATCCCTTGTCATCATTTTAAATTTAATCACTCTATGCAGCAATTATACATCTAGGAATTTATCTTCTAGGAGAACTCAAGTGCAGAAATAAGATTCACAAGCACAATTTTTATAGAATTATTCATATTCCCATAAAAATTGGAAATATATTACTGTCAGTAGAAGCTCTGATAGCATAGTGCCTAAGGCACTTGACTGCTAACCAGAAGGCTGGCGGTTCAAACCCACCAGCCACTCCTCGGAAGGAAGGTTGGGCATTCCTACTTCCATAGTGATACTGCCTCAGAAACCCAAGGAGGGGTCGCTATGAGTTGGGGCTGACTCGATGGCAAATAACAACAACAACAATGACTGTCAGTGTTAAATCGATTACTTAAATTGTGGATCATCAGTTCCTTTGATTATTATGTACTCACCTTAAAGAATGAGATGATATCTCTGTGTCTACTCGTATAAAAAGGTATCTTTCAGTTTCTTAACTGAAAAATACAGTTTTTATAACTATGTAGTATGATCACATAGATATAGCTTATAAACTTTATGAAGTTAAAATTATAAAAACATTTGTATCAGATGATATTTGTGTTTGTCTGTAATAGAAACAGAAACCATACACACACAGACACACACACACATACTAACTCCTTTTCCTGGGCTGTTTGGGTGAGCTTGCATGTCATTCCATGAGGTTTTGTTTGAACTTCTAGTTGTATATGATTCGACTTAATCCAATCTTCTGCTTTCTCCCTCTTGGGCACAGGACACAGTTGAATATGAATCATACTTTGGCCACAAACTTAAGATGTTGCCCAGATTGCTGCTGCTCTTCTCCCTAGGACTGACCTAATTCCTGTTCTTTCCAAGTTGATTTTCCTAACATCCCACAAAAACAAAAACTAAATCCACTACCATAAAGTCTATTCTGACCTATAGTGACCATATAGGACAGAGTAGAACTGCCCCCAGAGGGTTTCCAAGGCTATAAATCTTTTTGGAACCAGACTGCCTCATCTTTGTCCTGTGGAGCTGCTCATGGATTCAGTCCTCCACCCTTTCAGCTAGCTGTCAATGCCTTAACCACTATTCCACCAGAGCTCCTGATGTCCCACCAGTGTTTTGTTATTTCAACATTCGATTGGGCTGCCTTGCTATTAACTGAATGACCCTAACCCATACAGAAATTGATAGCATTGAATGGTTTTGGGCAACAGATCCTTAAGGAAATGTGGATTCTTTTTAAAGTGTGGCTATTGAGTGAGACGGAGCAAATGATTTTAAGGTTTTGAACCACATTTTGTGCCATGAAAGTAGCATGCGTTGATAAAAACCCATTGCTGTCCTGTCAATTCCGACTTAAAGCAACCCTATAGGACAGAGTAGGACTGCCCTTAAAGGGTTTCCAAGGCTGTAAATCTTTATGGAAGTAGACTGCCACATCTTTCTCCTGTGGAGTGGCTGGTGAGTTCAAACCACTGACTTTTTAGTTAGCAGCCAAGCACTTAACCATTGCATCACCAAAGTGCCTTTTGCATGCATTTATAGCAACAGTAAAACAGCTAACCAGCCTTGGTCTAGATAGGGACCACTTGAAAGGGAAGGAGAAATGTCAGGTGAAGGGGCAACGGGTTACATCTATTCACAAAAGAACCGAATAAGACAAAATGAAGAACAACTTACATCTTAAAATGTCTGGCTGTAAGGTGTGGATTATAACACAGGCTGTTTTGTAACATAGTTGAAGAAATTGATCCTGTTTGGAGCCATATGGCTTTGATCACTAAATAACACAGAAGGAGCCTGTAGGTTGCTAAGCTACAGTGCCAATTTAATGAAAAACTCGGGCAAATTTCTTAAGTAAAATGTTTAGCATTAATTAGGAAACATCTGTATCCTGGTTATTGGAATCAGCATTTGTGGGGAAATTCTGGGAATTTTCAAACTCCAAGCCTGTATAAGAAGAAGTCCTGGTGGTACACCATTAAAGCGCTCTGCTGCCTACAAACATGTTGGCTATTGGAACATACCAGTGCTACTCAGTGGAAGGATGTGGCAATCTGCTTCCATAGCAGTGTACAGCCTTGGAAACCCTATGGGGCAGTTCTATTCTGTCCTGTGGGGTTGCTGTGAATCAGAATCCAGTTGATAGTAATGTTTAGGCCCTTAAGAAACCATACCACCTAATTCTCTTTTGCCTGAGGCAGCCATGGATGAAGGTTAATAGACTGCCATTTCCACCCATTAATAATGCTTCACTGGTAAAAGCAAAACAATAACTGGGGGGGGGGGGACGGACTAATTTTAAATTGTTGTAGGCATTGAGATAAGCAAAAAGAGTAGAGGAGGCATGCAAGTCATCCAAAAGTATTTGTTGTTACGTGCTGTCAAGTCGGACCTGACTCATAACAACCCCTCCTTGGGTTTCTGACGCAGTATCACTACAAAAAGAAAATTGCCCAACCTTCCTTCCGAGGAGTGGCTGGTGGGTTTGAACCACCAGCCTTCTGGTTAGCAGTCAAGTGCCTTAGGCACTATGCTCCCAAAAGTATCAACATATTTATGTCAGAATCTGGAAAACATCCGTAGGAATAGGTTTTAATAGTATTTGACTCTAGAAATTGGGACAACTGTTTGAATTGGACTGAATTCATTGACAGTTGTCACATCATGAATATTTATTTGATGTTTCTAGTTTGTACAGCTTCTCCTGATTTTCTGGGTAGGTGACTGTAGATCGATTGCTCTGGCCTATACTAAATGATGCTGAAAGCCCAGAAGTGATCTTGCCTAACATACAGGAAGGACTTTAAGACTTTGGGATGCTATGCTTTCTTTCTCTTGTCTGAACTTCCCTTAGTCATTAGGTTCCTTGTTGTTAGTTGCCATTGAGTCAGTTTGACTCATGGTGACTGTGGTGGTTAAGTTTGTGTGTCAACTTAGCTGGGTCTGGTTGAGTGGCTGGGCAGCTGATATAGTATTCCCCATGATGAAACTGGCAATCAACTCCATGGTGAGATCTACTGTGAGTAGCTGCTTTAGGGATGTGGTCTGCTTCCCGTATATAAGAAAGAGCTTTGGGAATGGTCTCTAGCTTATGGCATGCTTGAACCCTGCATGTAGCTGTGTCATTCAGCAGCCTTCCATGCTCTGTCAACCTTTGGACTTTCAATGAACTTGAATTAATGGTCTGCCATGTGATTTGATAATATTGGGACTGGGCCTTTTTACTTGTCAACCTTGGGCTTGTCAGTCGTAGCAGCCAGCAGCTGTCTGAGTGAAGAAAAGCCTCTACCATCAGTGGGCTGGGAGCAGAAGGCAGAGCTGAAGCCCAAGGTCGAGGGGCTTTCACCCAGCCCCTAGAGCCTGGCACTTTGAACTTGGAGTTCAAGTCTCCAAACTGTAAGAGAATAAACTCCTGTTTGTTAAGGCCTTCACAGTTGTGGTATATTCCTGTCAGAGTGGCACTAGGGAACCAGAACAGAATATAGTACCAAGAGAGTGGGTTGCCGCTCTGACAGATACCTAAAATGTGAAAACAGGAGTGGAATGCGTCCTTGACCCGAGACCCTGGCAGAGAACCCACCATGTGGCATGAGATATGGCAGCAGCAGAGCCAAGAGACTGGCAGAGAGATACCAGCAGAATGACCAGCATGAGAGACCAGCATGAGAGATGGCAGTAGCAGAGCCCAGAGACTGGCATTAAACAGCAACAAGCTTACCAGCCCACAGAGGAGAAAGCTGGATGCCATTGGGTAGGTGGTTTCCTGGTGGAGTGGGTTGCCTTCGGGCAGTAATTGGTAGAAGAGACTGGCATGAAGTGGAGTAGCAGGTTGGCTGGCCCACAGAGCAAGAAAGCTGAGTGCTTGTGGGGCAGAAAGATTTTCAGTGGAGTGGGTTGCCTTCGGCATTAATTGGCAGAAGCGGAGAGACCAAGGAAATGGGAAACAGAGCTGCCTCAGCCTCACTGGATAGGACCATGGCCTCTGGGGGTGGAACCACCATAGCCCCCTAGGTTTCAAAGAGCCAGACCTTCACCAACTTGGTTCTGGAGTGTGGGGCTGCTTGTTCACGTGGGCCAGTGGGATGGAGTTACAGCCATTGCCCAAGAGAGGGGGCAGGGCTACCATGCCCAAGAGGGAGAGGAATGAGGCCTGCCAGGCCAAGGGGGTGAGGTCACCACTCAGGAACTTAGGGATTAGAGCCACCCAATGAAGGAGATCAGAGTGGCACTAGGTAACCAGAACAGTGACCTTACTTGTAGCAAAACAAAAGGTTGCCCTGCCTGCACCATCTTCGTTGTCATTGGTATGTTCGAGTCCCTCGTGGCTACTGTGTCAGCCCGTCTCACTGAGGATCTCCTTGGTTTTTCTGACCCTGTGTTACCAACCATGGTACCCTTTTCTAATAGTGGTTTGGTTTTGTTTTGTTGATGACACATCCAAAGTAATCAAAATCTCCCCATCTTCACTTCTATGGAGTGTTTGAGTTGTACTTCTTCTAAGACTGATTTGTTTATTCTTTTGGCAGTTCATGGAAGATTCAGTATTTTTTGCCAACACCACAATTCAAAGGCATGAATTATTCTTCTATCTTCTTTTTTATTGTTCACCTTTTCCATGAATATGAGGCAGTTGTTGAGACAAGCCCAAAAGTTTTTCTGTGAAACTGTGCCATAGGGGAAAAAGCATCATTACCTATAGAAAGTGCCGTCCTTAGGATGCTGGGCATACTAGTGAGAGGAACTACTTTTGGAAAAAGATTCCTAATCTCTAGCAAGTGGAGGTGCCCACAGAAGCTGGGCCCCAAGTAGCAGCAACTCACCAGAAACAAAGTCAATTCAGTTACATGCTTCAGCTGGCTTATACATATTTGTAATGAGACCAAGTTTTGTTTTCAAGAATTGTGTGAGCTGGTTAAACTGTGTGGGGTGTGTGTGTGTATGTATGTATTTTAACTAAGGCTGTAAGTATTTGGCAAAACTCAACAAAAATATTCTATGAGAATTATTGTTGCTAGGTGACGTTGAGTCAGATCCAACACACAGCAACAACAGAACAAAACCCTGCCTGGTCCTGCGCCATCCTCAGAATCACTGCTGTGCTTGACCCCGTGGTTGCAGCCACTGTGTCAGTCCATCTTGTTGAGGGTCCTCTTCTTCGTATCCTCCACACTACCAAGCATGATTTCCTTCTCCAGGGACAGGTTCCTTCTGATGACATGTCCAAAGTAAGAAAGCTGAAGTCTAGCCATCCTTGCTTCTAGGGGGCATTCTGGTTCCATTTCTTAGACTGATTTTCCAGTGTGATTTGCAGTCCACCGAACATTCTTATTTTCCACCCACACTGTAATTCAAATGCTTCAGTGTTTTCTCCATTTATCATCGTGTTGCTTATTGGTCCATTTGTGAGGATTTTGGTTTCTTTATGTTGAGGTATAATCCAAACTGAATACTACTATCTTTGATATTCATCAGTAGCTTCAAATCTTCTTCACTTTCAACAAACAGCGTTTTGTCATCTGCACATCACAGGTTGTGTATAGGTCTTCCTCCAGTCCTGATGCCAGATTCTTATAGTCCAGCTTCTCAGATTATTTGCTTAGCATACAAATTGAGTAAGTGTGGTGAAAGGGTCCAACCCTGATGCATGCTAATGTTAAACCATGCAGTACCCTGTTGTTCTGTTTGAACAGCTGCCTCTTCGTCTTTATACAGGTTCTGCATGAGTGCAGTTAAGTGTTCTGGAATTCTGCTCTTTGGAATGTTACCTGTAAAGATCCACATAGTCAAAATCCTTTGCATAGTCAATAAAACACAGGTAAATACCTTTCTGGTATTCTGTTTTCTACCAAGATCCATCTGACATCAGCCTCTTCCGAATCTAGCTTGAATTTCTGACAGTTCTCTGATGATAAACTGCTGCAGCTGGTTTTTTGTTTGTTTGTTTTTTACTTCTCTTCAAAATTTTAGTTGCTTATGATATTGTTCAACAATGTTCATATTCTGTTGGATAACCTTTATTTGGAATGGGCACAAATATGGATCTCATCCAGTTCACTGGCCAGGTAATTTCTTCCAAATGTCTTGGCATAGATGAGTTAGCAGAATTCCAGGGCTCTGGTAGCATAGTGGCTAAGACACTTGCCTGCTAACCAGATGGCTGGCGGTTCAAACCCACCAGCCACTCCTCGGAAGGAAGGTTGGGAAATCTACTTCCATAGTGATTCTTCCTCGGATGCCCAAGGAGGGGTCGCTATGAGTCGGGGCCGACTCTACGGCACATAACAACAACAACAACAACAATCCATTTATTGAAATATCTCAATTGGTATTCCATCGATTCCTGGATACTTGTTTTTCCCCAATGCCTTCAGTTCAGTTTGAACTTCTTTCTTCATTACCATTGGTTCTTCTTCTTTTTTTTTTTTATCCTCCCTTTCCTTTTTTAAACATTTTCTTAGGATTTTGATGAAAGTTTTCAGAGCAGATTAATTTCCTTGTCAACAATTCATACACATCTTGTTTCATAATATTAGTTGCAATCCTTTCAATGTAACAGCACTCTTCCCACTCCCTCCCTGGGTTCTCCAATTCCATTTATCCTTTCCTGCTCCTTCCAGCCTTCTGTACTTCGTTTTTGGGCAAATGCTGCCCTTTTGGTCCTGCATGGTTGTTTCGAGAAGCATGTTCTTCGTGGTTGTTACTGTTCATTTTATAGGCCTGCTCTTGTTTAGCTGAAGATGATCCCGAAGGGTGAGTTCAGTTCCAGATTTGAAGGTGGCTAAGGGCCATTGTCTCAGGGGTACCCCCAATCTCTGTCGGACCAGTAAGTGGTGTTTTTGTGATTTTTAACTTTCTGTATTTTTCTCCTCCTCTGTCCATGACCTTCTATTGTGATCCCTGTCAAAACATTCCAGAGCAGTAGCTGGGCACCATCTAGTTCTTTTGATCTCAGGCTAATGAGATTGGGGTTTGCATGGTGAATTAGTCCTTTGGACAAATATCCTTGAGTCACTGATTTTCTTCACTTTTCTTTGATCCAAACAGGGAGAGACCAATAGTTACATCTTAGATGGCTATTCACAAGCTTTTAAGAACCCATTTGCTACTCACCAAAGCAGAATGTAAAGCATTGTCTTTGTGGACTATGTCTTTGTGGCCAGTTGTCCTAGATGTCTCCTGAGACTATGGTCCTGAGCCCCCAAGCCCAGTGACTCATACCCTAAGGTATTTGGTTGTGGCTGAGAAGTTTCCATACCGCTGTCCCCTGTGTACTCCACTGTATACGTGGATATATTCACAGCATTTAAAAATACGTACATAGAAATAGCCTCTGCCAAACTTGAACATCTTTCTAGATGTATCTCATATACCCTCCCATACCTATCCATCTTGCATACCTATCAATTGATGTATCCATTCCTAAATTCTTGTTACTGTTCTTATCTCCCAGTGTCTGCCTTGGCCTTGGTCATGTTACGCTGACCTCCCCCTTGCTGTATACTGCCTTCCCCTTCACCCAAGTTAATACATGCCTACTCTCTAGTTAGTGATTTTCCCTCCCTCCCCTTCTCAGTCCTGGTAACCATCAAGGGACATTTTTCTGTGTGTAAACATTTTTGTTTGTCTGTTTGTTAATGGTAATGGTCTCATACAATATTTGTCCTTTTGTGATTGATTTACTTCACTCACTCAGCATAATGTCCTCCAGGTTGATGCTGTTATGAGATATTTTGCAGATTCATCATTCTTTATTATGTATTATTCCATTAAATACGTGTACCATAGTTTGTGTATCCATTCATCTGTTGTTGGGCACTTAGATCATTTCCAGCTTTTGTTATTATGAATAGTCCTGCAATGAACGTGAGTGGGCCTTTATCCATTTCAGGGCTCCTATTTCTGTAGGATATGTACCTAGTAGTGAATACCATCAGTTCTCGATCACATGCTACCTGCTGAAATGATTGAATGTCAATCATTTATTTTTGGTACAGTGGCTCTACATATTCCATCTTCTTTGGATGCTTCCTATGTTTTTCATTGTTTTGCTTATAGAATCCTTCAGTATTACACCTTGAGGGTTGAATGTTTTCTGTAGTTTGTGATGGTGAACCTTCAAAAATCGAGGTGCTAGCACATCTGAATAGGGGACTTCAGACCTAAACTGGATCTCTGTTTTTAATTGAGATTTTCATTCCAACCTTTCTAAAGAAAGGCATTCAGCCTTTTCCTTGTCAAAGTGTTGCTGTTGGAATAACAAAGAGGACAATCAGAATTTCTAACTTAGATAAGAATTGCTTAATACTTGTTAGGGAGCTCTGGTGGCATAGTGCCTAAGGCATTTGACTGCTAACCAGAAGGCTGGTGGCTCAAATCACCAGCCACTTCTCAGAAAGAAGACTGGGCAATCTATTTCTGTAGACATGCTGCCTGAGAAACCCAAGGTGGGGTCACTATGAGTCAAAGCAACTTGATGGCACTGAGTTTGGTTTTTTGTTTTTGGAATGCTTGTTAAGAATATTTATACTGCTGGTCTCAGCAAAAATGCTTTAACTGCAGAAGTTTAAGCCACTGCCACCTTCCACCAGCTAATACGTTGTGGAGACCCTGAATTCTGCGTTTCTGTCTTGTTTTGTTTTGTTTCCCTGTAAATGGCTCTAGTGCCTGTTCTAGCTGGTGCTGCATTACTGGCTGTGGAGGTTTCTTTTTTAGGATGAATCTCGTTCGGCTATGCATTCAGTCTTAGCATAAACCCCTTAGTCTTGTGACACAGTCTTTTCTCCAAAGCCATTGTCATTCTGGACTTTGCTTAGAAAGCTTAGATGTTTAAGCTCCTCTAACTTGGTAGAACTCAAACTAATGTTCTTCTTTGTGTTTGGAGGCACCTGCAGTGTCTGCTTAGCTTGTTCAGATGTCTAGCTGTTCCTGTCTACTGAACTCCTTACAGTCCAGCCCAAACCTGCATGGTGTAAGAGTCGGCCAAGAGATTGACAGGAGTTTATATGTTCATCTTGGGCTCTCTGTGGATGTTGCTCTCAATTCTGGCCCTTCTGGCGCTTGAAGACTGTGTGCTGGAGTTCTTCCTCCCTGCTTTCCATGATGGAGGTGTGTCCTCAGAGGAAAAGCCATCTAAACTTGGGTCTCACCGGAGCTGACCATCCTGACAAAGGTTGAGGCCCCTCCAGTTTCTGCCTGGGTTGCTCGTCAGCGCTTTTCAACAGGTTTTCCTGTATTCTGTCGATAGTTTCTAATTTTTATCTTCTGGAGAGTTAATTTGATACTAGCTACTCCGGTTCAAACCCACCAGCCACTCCTCGGAAGGAAGATGGGGCAATCTACTTCCGTAGTGATACTGCCTCAGAAACCCAGGGCGGGGTTGCTATGAGTCGGGTCCAACTCGACGGCACACAACAACAACAACTCCATTACTAAACTGGAACCCCTTTCTCCTGGTTTGTTATTTTAAGTTAGACGCATTTATGGTAGTTTAAACAAGTTGAATAGAGGTAAATTGTTATGAAAGGAGTTCTGGTGGTGCAGTGGTTAAGTCCTTGGCTGATAACTGAGGTTGGAAGTTCAAACTCACTCAGTGACTCTGCAGGAGAAAAGACCTGGTGATACGCTCCTGTAAAGGTGACAGCCTAGGAAACTCTCTGGGGCTGTTCCTCTATCCCATGAGTTCACTGTGCATCAGAATCAACTTGACAGCACCCAGCGGTAAGTTCATGATGAAAGGGTGCTGCAGGGGCTGGAGGAGCAAAGCAGTCAGAGAGCAAGAAGCTGCTCGTGCTATGGGCTGGACCCGCAGTCTGTGTCTGCTGCTGACGCGCTGGAGGCACGGATGCCGTCAGTGCTGGTGGGTGTTGAAAGCTGCACTGCTGTGCTTAACAGGGCACCAGACCGCTTACCTTCCCGCTGACGCTCCTGAAGCTGCCGCTACCACAGCTGGAGCCTGCAGCCCTCTGCCAAAGCCCTCGGGTGCCTACTGCTGCTGCCTTGCAGGAGACCACCGGGGAGCAGGAGAAAAAGGGTCCCTGCCCTCCTTCCCCTGTTGTTACTAGGCACCTTCAAGTTGGCTCCAACTCATAGCAACCCTATGTACAAGAGAACAAAACTCTGTTGGTTTGTGGCACTGTGGTGGCTTGTGTATTGCTGTAAGGGTGGAAACTATGCCATTGGTATTACAAATACCAGCTGGGCCACCCGAGGCGGACAGGTTTCCACGGAGCTTCCACACAAAGACACACTGAGAAGGACAGTGCCTTCCACTTCTGAAAAAATTGGTCACTGAAAACCTTATGAATAGCAGTGAAAACTCCTTTCCCTAGCCTCCATTTGTTGTTCTTGTTGTTGTTGTGTGCCGTCGAGTCGGCCCCGACTCATAGCGACCCCTACTTGGGTTTCCGAGGCAGTATCACTACGGAAGTAGGATTGCCCAACCTTCCTTCTGAGGAGTGGCTGGTGGGTTTGAACCGCCAGCCGTCTGGTTAGCAGGCGAGTGTCTTAGCCACTATGCTACCAGAGCTCCCCTAGCCCCCATAGTCCCCAGTAATTTGTTATTGTATTTCATTAGTCAGACCTGGGTCACAGGCCCACTGTTTGATTCAAGGGCAGCTGGGTAGATATTTTTACTGGGAAAATTGCCACCCTGAAGAAAGTCAGGGTCCTGTTTGAGTAGAAGGGGTTAGAATTGATATGGGTGAGGCACCCAGCAGTGCCTGCCACAGCTGTTAGGTGGCTGTGTCAGTCAGAATAAGACGGAGCCTTTGTCAGAACTGTGTTCCAAGGAGAGCACAGATGTCCTTTCTGCAGCAGGTGGCTTTTGTAGAAGTCACCTGAATGCCATCTCAGAGGCCAGTGGGTCTCAGAAAGTGAGGCCTGCTGACTGGTAGGAGGCCTGGCTTCTGGCTGCAGTCTTGTGGCTCCGCGTGATCGGCTGTGTGGGGTCAGTGTGTCTGGCATGCTGAATGACAGCAGGATTCCTGCCTGTGCAACTAGTGGAGTTACACTGAGCATCAAGCACATGCTGGACGTGCCTGTCAGCCCCAGGCACAAAGCTCTGAACAGCTCTGATGAGGCTGCAAACGACATGCAGCTGACTTTTCTACTGAGAGACCATCTCTGATGGATGAAGACATAACCTGACTTGACAGGACAAATGAGATGAAAAATGTGTTTTGTTGTTGTTGAGACTCTACACAGCAGTACATACACCAACAGTGTTGACATGCATAGTTAAGTGACATGATCACATCCTTCCAGTTGTGCACCCCTTCCCACCCTCCTTTCCGATTTGTTCCTCCCCCATTACCATGCATTCTCAGATCGCAAAACTTCCCATCTAATTTTTGCGTATTTTCATTATTTTCTTTCTCCTGTTACTGTTTTCTGGCTTCACTCCTTTGTGCGCAGAGAAAATATTTATGATTTAACTCTTTTAATTAAAAGTTACCGAGGTTTGCTTTGTGACCTAACCTGAGGAAAGACTTTTCTAGTCATGAGGGCATTAATTACAAGACGGAGCCGGGCCAGAGAAAAGTTTTGGGGAAACTGTTTCAGACACAGGACAGTCAAGTACAAAGGCTGCCAAGTGGGAGATACAGTACCCTGGGGGGTGGGGCAGGGCGCTGGAGGTCTGTGTAGCAGGGACACTGGGCGGCGGGAGGGGCGTCACCAAAAGCCAGTCCCAAAACCCTCTCGGGGTCAAACGGTTTTAGGTACCTTAGCCCGGGGGGGAAGTATGAGGCGAACAAGGCACATACTAAGGCAACCAAAGGCCCAAGTGTTGCCTCGCCCTCTGATGCTTCGCGGCCGCGCGTCTCCCCTTCTTTGGTGGCGACTACGTCACAACAGGCAGCCGACACCTGGGACCAACGCACCTGCCCCTCCAGACGTCAACTTTTTAAGCCCCGACGCCCGCAGCCGCGCCCCTCGCCGCAGACCCCGGCCCAATCCTGGTGCCGATTCCCAGAAGCCGTTGGGACGGCCCGTGCTTACGGCTAGGCAGCCGCTGGGTGTCGAGAGCAGTATGGGGGGCTAGGATCCGTAAGGCCTGGAGGGACCACCCTGTATAGGCCGGCAGCAGACGCGCGCCAAGTCGTGTGAGCACAGGAGTCCGCCATCGCGGTTCCTGTGGGGGACTACGTTTCCCAGCGGGCACTGCGGCAGGCGGGGCACGCCCACTTCCGGTGGGCGCTCGGCGTCCCCGTTTGTGCGGTCCCGTTTGGTTATGAGGCGGGGGCGCGGCCGCCGCGACGAGGGTGGGGCCCGGTGGACGTGTGGCTGGAGGGTGACCGCCCGTGAGGGGACGCCCCGCCGCCGCGCGTGACGGACGCGTGTGCCCGCGGGCCTGTGTAACCGGCCGCCGAGGAGGGCGTGACCGGGAGGGCGTCCGTGCGACCTCGGCGAGTGTGTGCGCGCCCCACGGGTGACATGGGGACAGTGAGTGCGAGCGGCGGCGAGCACGAGTCCTTCGCGGGCCGCGGCGGTCCCCGCACCAAGCCGAGGCCGGGCCGAGGCCCCAGAGCCGGGAGGACGCGGGCGGCTTCCGTCAGACGTGCTCGGGGGAGACCGAGCCCGAGGAACGGTGTCTCAGCCAAGGGCCAGCCAGGGGCAGGGAGCGCGGGGGCAGAAAAGAGAGGTGAGGGTGACAGGGCCGGGCCGGGCGAGTGGGCAGCGAGGAGTTCCCCTCAGAGCTGAGAGAGGAGGAGATCTTGGGGGACCGAACGGTGTGTCAGGTCTTTTCAAGGCTGGTGGTCCGGGATCCACACGTTTTGAGTCTGAGCATCAAGCAGGGGCGCAGGGAGGAATCCCGACTTCCTCAGGGCCACACGAACCACAAAACCACAAAACTCCTTGCCCACGGCGACCCGATGTGTTCCACGGAACTGTGCCGTAGGGCTTTCCTGGCCACTGGAAGCCACCTAGCAGCTCCCCGGGAGAAAAGACCTGGCACTGTGCTCCGGTCAAGATGACAGCCTTGGAGACCCTGTGGGGCAGCTCCACTCTGTCCTCTAGGGGCGCTGTGGGTCAGAAGGGACTCCAGGCAGTGGGTGTGGTTTGGGCTTTGCTTCTGTGAAGATTGACAGCCTGGGAGACCCTGTAGGCAGCTCCACTCTGTCCTCTAGGGGCGCTGTGGGTCAGAATGGAGTCCACCACGGCACAGGACAGCAGTCTTTATGGAAAGATTGCCAGGCCTTTCTTCCGCAGTGCTGCTGGGTGGGTTCAAACCACCAACCTTTTGATAAGATGTTAGGTGCCATCCAGTGGATTTCAACTCAGCGATTTTGATTAGTACCGGAGCACAAAGTGTGCACCATCCAGGGACCTGTCACCCTAACCAGACAACTCCCTATTTCCAAACACTTGAAGGAAAGAAAACTCCCATTGCTACCCCTCGGTAAAGGCATGACCGTATCCCTGCCATCTGGCAAAAATGGTCTCTTCCTGCTGGTCCCTGAGCATTGGCCTCTTCCTCCTTTCTGATTTATGGTTGTGGTTCAAGATTGAGCAGGCAGGCAGTGGGTTGTAAGCCTGGTCTCAGCTTCTCCTTCTCCTCCCCCAGCTCCGCCTTCCAGGGACACTGCCGTTCTTCACCAGGAGAGGAGCTGCAGGCACCAGGCAGCTGGGGCAGGAGTGGAGCCGCCTACAGCCATGGCTCAGGTGAGGTGGTGTCTCCTTTCTCCTCCCGGAAACGGGCACATTTCCGGACTTGATTTTGAAGTTTTCTGCTTAAGAGTCTCATCCTGGGACCTGGTTCCTTTTTCCTCACTTTCTGACCTCCTGCTTCCTCTTCATCCCGTTCAGTGTTCCTTCTTCAGTGAAGAAATCGTGGAGCCTGTCCCTTCACCACTTTTCTCAGTGGCACTCTGATAGAACAGCAATGTCCTCATTGGGGGAAACTTGGCAGCCGTTTGACACTGTACCTGGTGTGGTGTCCACTTAATGCCAAACAAACCAACAAGTCCAAACAAACAAAACAACCCAAGCCCCTTGCTGCCGAGTTGACTCCATCACACGGCAGCCCCACATGTTACAGACTAGAACTGCGCTCCATAGGGGCTCCTTGGCCGTCATCCTCATGGAAGCCGATCACCAGGCGTTTCTTCCGTGGTCCCCTGGGTGGTTCAAACCTCCAACCTTGTACTTAATAGTTGAGCACAAACTGTTTGTGCCCCCCAGGTGCTCACTTAAAATGCCAGTCCCCAGAAACACAAATGCAAGCTCTCAAGGAGCTTGCAGCATGTTGGTGGAAAGTCAGGGAAGCAAAGAGGTGTCCGGAGTGCCATAGCTGTTGGGGCGGAGGTCTGGCCCAGATGTGCTGGGAGGGGACTGGGAGTAACCCCTGGCTTCCAGCTGGCTTGGGAGAGGGGTTCGGAGTGCTTCATGGGGAGATGATTTGGGGGCAGCATCTTGAAGGAAGAAGGGATGACTGGAAAACGTAATAGGGTGGGCAGCATTTTAGAGGAGACCAGACATGAAAGGCTTGCTTTCTCCTGCCTGCTTGTGTGGCTTTCCAAAAATGTTAATGAATGGTTTTGCTGGTTTCCATCAGCTGTGTAGCAGAAATGTAGGATTGCCATTGTTGTTATGCACTGGTGAATGGATCCCGATTTGTAGGGACCCTCTGTGACAGAGCAGAACTTCCCCAGAGGGTCTTCTCAGCTGTAAGCTTTATGGGTGCAGATCTTTCTCCCTCAGAGTCATTGGGTGGGACCTCTCATTTAGCACCCAAATGCTTTTGTGTCACACACACACACAAAAAAAAACAACTCACTGCCATCAAGTCAGTTCGACTCAGAGCGACCCCTTTTTGGTTTCTGAGGTGGTATCTCTACAGAAGTAGATTGCCCAGTCTTCCTTCTGAGGAGTGGTTGGTGGGTTTGAACCACCACCAGGGCTCCTTAAATGGACGATAGCCATCTCATAAATATGTGGACCAGCATCCAGTTGTTCCACCCAAACAGCTGCTTAGAAGGTTACCAGCAAGGTCCACGTTACCTCAAAATCAAAAACCAAGCTCATGCCATCCAGTTGATGCCAACTCATAGCGACCCCCATTGGGTTTCTAAGGCTGTCAGTCTTTATGGAAGCAGACGGCCTCATCTTCCTTCTGCAGAGTAGCTGGTGGGTTCTAACCACCAGCCTTTTTGGTTAGCAGCCAGATGCCTTACCCTCTACAGCGCCAGAGCCCCTTACATCACCTAAGGGAGTGGTCAGGTCTTGCTCCTCGTCTTTGTGACTGTCACTGGATTTGCAGTGGCTCGCAGGTAAACAAACATTTTCTGTAAAAGGCATGTAGTAAATACTTTAGGCTTTGTTGGTCCTGTAGCCCCCATTGCAGCGGCTCGACTCTGCTGTTGTAATTGAAAGCAGCCATGGTGTCGGTAGCCACCAAGTTGGCTCTGACTGCTGGCAACTTTGAGGACAACAGGAAAGAACCCTTTGCTGGGATACCTTAGTGATCACTGGTTTGTCAGCCCACCTCAGGGACGGTCTCTTGTTCTCACTGACCCTCTACGTGACCAAACACCATGTCTTTTCTAGCAGTTGCTCTCTCCAGAAAGTACACACCCACTGCAGTGGAGTCAGTTCTAACTCACAGCATCCCTAGAGGACAGAGTGGAACTGCCCCCCTAGGGTTTCCAAGTCGGGCACTTGTTACAGGCAAATGACTGTCTCATCTTTCTTTCACGGAGCAGCAGCTGGTAGGTTTGAACCACTGACCTTTTGGTTGGCAGCCAAATGCTTTAACCATTGTGCCATTATTGCTCCTTTAACCACAGGCAGAGGTTAGGATTTACGATGCAAATCGCACAATACTGAGAATCGTAGCCGAGCCAATTGGACACATATTTTGGGGGAGACATAATACGATCCATGACATGTTGTTAGGTGCCATTGCGTCAGTTCTGACTCACGGTGACCCCCCTCTGTCAAGAGACTGAAACACTGCCCGGCCCTGCACCACCCTCCCAATTGTTGCTGTGCTTGAGCCCATCATTGCAGCCACTGTGTTAATCTGTCTTGTTGAGGGTCTTCCCCTTTTTCGCAGACCCTCTGCTTTGCCAAGCATGATGTCCTTATCCAGGGATTGATCTCTTCTGACAGCATGGCCAAGATATGTGAGACAAAGTCTGGCCGTTCTTGCTTCTAAGGAGCATTCCCGCCGCACTTCTTCCAGGACAGAAAGCAAAGATTATTACCAGGGCTGAGAGGAAGGGGGAAGGGGAGTCCATGTTGATGGCGGTGGGATATGGTGGAAGAGGATACTGATAGGGGTGACACAACATGGGAAACCTCATCAGTGTCACTGGATGTAAATGTGAAAGTTGTGGGGACCAGTGTCTTGCTGTATATGTTTATATCACATTAGAAAAATGTGTTTCTTTCTTCTTTTTTTAATTTTAAAGCCCTTAAGGAGCCCTAGTGGTGATGTGGTTAAGGCACTTGGCTGCTAACCAAAAGATAAGTGATTCAAACGCACTAATCGCTCTGTGGAATAAGATGAGGCTGTCTGCTTCCATAAAGATTTACTGTCTTAGAAACCCATTGGAGGTCACTATGAGTTGAAATCGACTCAGTGGCAATGAGTTTGGCTTTTTTCATAAGGAGCCCTCTTGGCACAATGCTTAGGCATTCAGCTGCTAGCTGAAAGGGTGGTTCTAACACACCCTGCAGCTCCCCAGGAGAAAGACGTGGCAGTTTGCTTCTGTAATGATCCCAGCCCAGGAAAGCCTTTGGGGCAGTCTGATACACAAGGGGTCTCGAGGAGTAAGAGTCAACTCCATAGCAGCTGGTTACGGGAGCAAAAACGTTTATTCACTGTTTTCTTTAGAATTACATTTAACAAGATTGTCAAATGAGAAAAAGAAAGAAAAGTATTTTAAAAATACACTAAACATATCAGATGTGTGTGCTAAAATCATAAAACAAGCAACAGAAGCTCTGCCAGCAGCCACACAGCACACACGTGGTGTCACTCACCTCTAAGTCAGGACAGGCAGACGTCAGAGATAATGCATGTTTGGTTCCAGACCGCTGCAGTAAAGCAAACACCACAATACAGAGGGTCAAATGTATTTTGGGTTCCCAGTGCATAAAGAAGTTGACACTATACTATAGTCTATTGAGTGCAACAGCACGAGGACAAAGTTTGAAATATTGTGCAAGTTACCAAAGTGTGACACAGAGACACAAGTGAGCATGTGCTGTTGGGAAAATGGTACCAATCAGCTTGTTCAACACAAGGCTACCATAAACCTTCACTTTGTTAAAAATACAGTATCTGCAAAGTGCAGTAAATCAAAGCACGGTCAGCTGAGGTGATCCTGTAAGTGCTGGTCCTGCAGTGAACACAGCTCCTCCTTGTGCTCATGATTGCCTGGGATGCCCTGCTTCCTTCACACGACACCTTGGTTCTTTTATTTTTTTTTTAAACGTACATATCAATACATGCCATACATCATCGTACATCATCAGTCATTTCTACATGTACAGTTTATTGTTGTTGTTATGTGCCATCGAGTTGGACCCGACTCATAGCAACCCCTCCTTGGGTATCCGAGGCAGTATCACTACGGAAGTAGATTGCCCCATCTTCCTTCCTAGGAGTGGCTGCTGGGTTTGAACCGCCAGCCTTCTGGTTAGCAGTCAAGTGCCTTAGGCACTATGCTACCAGAGCTCCCTCATGTACAGTTTAGCAACACGGATTTCATTCTTTTCTTGAAAATTTTATTTATTTTGCTGAGAATGTACACATGAAAACATACCACAATTCCAGTTTCTGCACGAACCATTTAATGACATTGATCACAATCTTTGAGTTGTACAACCATTTTCATTCTCCTTTTCTGAATTGTTCCTCCTCAGCTAACATAAATTCACTCAGTTGATATCAGATCAATAATTCTTGAAAGAGCCAACATCCATGGCAGACCTGCTTTACTAGTTAAGCTTAACTATCATTTGGTTGTAAGAAGAGTTCAGGGGATATTTTTGGTTTAAGGTTGCCAGCTTATCTCAAGGCAGTAGTTTCAGGGGTTCATCCAACTTTCATGGTTCTAGGAAGTCTGTGGTTCATGAGATTTCAAATAATGTTCTGCATTTCCCCCCTTTTGATCAGGACTCTTCTATAGAATCTTTGATCAAAATGTTCAGTAATGAGATTACATTTGTCATGTTACACAATCATTCTTGCTATCCTTTTCCAAATCACTCCACCATCATTAATATAAACTCACTGTCCCTTAAGCAAAACCTCCCTCCTTCCCACTGATGGTGAAACCAGCAAGATCCATTGTCTGTTGAGTCAATTGTCATAGCGACCCTGTAGGACAGACTAGAATTGCCCCATGGGGTTTCCTAGGCTGTAGTCTTTACAGGAGCAAATAGCCAGATCTTTCTCCTAAGGCACTTTTGGCAGATTCAAACCACCAACCTTCTGGTAAACTGCTGAGTGTGTTAACTGTGCCACCCAGGGACTCCATAACGAGGCCAGCTGTCCATTAATTAACTGGCTCTCCAAATGACACAGTTTTATTCCTTGTGCATGTTGTTTCTTTTCCAACATGAAGACCCTGAGCCATGTCGGGGCGGGAGCAATGGTTGAGCAAGAATGTGTGTCTGTCATTTTAGGGCTTAGTGACCTTTGGGGACGTGGCTGTGAACTTTTCCCAGGAGGAGTGGGAATGGCTGAACCTCACTCAAAGGAGCCTGTACCGGAACGTGATGTTGGAGAACTACAGGAGCCTAGTCTCCCTGGGTAAGGGAGCTGTCTGTCCACAGCTCACCTGCCTTCCCTGGGTGAGGGGGCTGTCTGCCCACAGCTCACGTGGTCTCCCTGGGTGAGGGGGCTGTCTGCCCATAGCTCACCTGGCCTCCCTGGGTGAGAGGGCTCTCCGCCTACAGCTCACCTGGCCTGTCTGGGTGAGGGGGTCTCTGCCTAGCCTCCACCACTCCATAGCTCACATGGCCTCCCTGGGTAAAGGGGCTCTCTGCCCATCCCCCACCTCTGCAGAGCTCAGAAGCCCTTCCTCCTTCTCGCTGCACTGCCCCTAGTCCATCAAGCAAAGGGGTTGCATCTCAAGTCTGGATAAACCCACTGTGTTACCACGTCCTATTTCCTTTTTCAAGTTTCTGACTATATGAATGATAGGCAACACAAGGCTAACGTTAGAAATAATCAGAACTCAGTGAAATTTGAACATGAAGTTTTTTCTGAGCAGTTACTTTATATGCATATAAACCCACTGCCATTAAGTCCCAACTTACTGGGACCATCATGCACAGTCACTGTGGATCCAGTCAGTGACTACGCATGACTAGATCAGCCCCCCCCCCACCTTTCAGAAGTTGGTTGGGCAGGTGGGGAGCTTGTGGAGCCCCTACTTACCTGGTTATTTTAGAAAACAAACCAAAAAACCAAACCCACTGCTGTAGAGTCGATTCTGATCACAACAGCCCTGAAGGACATAGGGGAACGACTCCCATGGGGTCTCCAAGACTGTCATCTTTATGGAAGCAGACTGCCTCATCTTTCTCCTGTGGAGTGGCTGGTGGGTTTTGAACCACTGACCTGTGGGTTAGCAGCTGATCCCTTAACCACTATGCCACCAAGGATCCTTTGGAAAACAAAGGGCACCTGAATTGCTCAGCTGTTTTTGGAAACCAGAGTCAAGGCCAAATCAAGTTCTCTGCCCCACACTGACACACGCGTGGGATGGCCGTGGGTCAGAGGCCACTTGACTCTGCCCACGCTGACACACACGTGGGATGGCCGTGCGTCAGAGGCCACTTGACTCTGCCCACGCTGACACAC
>NW_006922197.1:291232-294528 GCF_000298275.1 Orycteropus afer afer
GGCACAGCTCAGTCACCTCCTACATGTGGTATCATCAGCGAGCCCTTCTTGAGCCTAGGGTCCTGTTTTGTTCCTAGCTCCTTGTCCCTCTGTCACTCCCACTCACACAGTCATCTCTGATCCTGAGAAACCCTTTGCTGATTTTGATAGACCGTGTGCCCCCTTGATTTGCACGCTTGGTTCATTGGACTGAATGGCTGCTCCTTTCATGGACCTATTCCTCTAACTGAGGTTAACTGAGTCACAGCTTTGCAGTCGGCCCTGGCCCTGGGTCTAAGCCATGAAAGGCTAGACCCTCTTGTAGAGGACGGATAAGGTGTATGTACATGTATCCATGAAGGTCCTGTTGTTGCCATTGTTAGGTGCCATCAAATCGGTTCTGACGCATAGCAGTACCATGTACAGTAGAACAACACACTGCCCAGTCCCGTACCAGCCTCACGATCCCTGGGTGCTGCAAACTCTGTGCTCGGCTGCTAAGCAGGAGGTTGGCAGTTCACACCCACACAGCATGTCACGGAAGGAAGGCCTGCTGACCTTCTGTAAAGGTGACAGCCAGGAAGACCATGAGGTCGTCATGAGTCAGCTGCCCAGTGAGTGTGGAGTTTTCATCTCTTACATGCCCTAGAGGGACCCTGGTGGTGCAAACAGTGTGCTCTGCTGCAACCAGAAGACTAGGGGCTCTGTGTCATGGAACAAAGACCTGGCCGTCCGCTGTCGTAAAGATGACATCCAAGAACACTTTGCGGGGCAGTTCCCTCTGGGACACATGGGGTTGCCTTGAATCAGAGTCAACTTGAAGGAAAAGGGTTTGACTTTCTGGTTTTATTCATGACCTGAAGGAGCCCTGGTGGTACAGTGGTTGAGTGCTCAACTGCTAACTAGAAGGCCATTAGCTGAACCCAGCAGCTGCTCTGCTGTGGGACAAACATGAGGCAGTTCACTTGCATGGAGATTGCAGCCGGTGGGGCAGCTCTCCTCTGTCTCAGCAGCTTGCTGTGCGTCGGGTTCTGCTCAGCGGCAGTGGGTTTGGTGGGTGTCTGGGGTCAGGATCCCCTGTATAACCATGTGCCTGGAGAAGCCCAGTGACTGCTGAGTTGACTCTGACCCCTGGCGACCCCTCTGTGGAGGGTGGACTTCAGTAACAGATCTTCTCAGGTCCTCTAGGTGGGTTTGAACCTCCAGCCTTGTGGTTAGTAGTCAGCTGTTTAACGATTTGTGCCACCGAGGCACCCTAAAGTTCCCTAAAGTCAGCTAACCCAGGTACAGAGAGCCTAGCTTGAAATCTGATAGAATTGGTCCATTTCTTTTTTATAAAGACTTGGAAAATCACCAGTAAGTTTTAGCAACACAGTTTTAGCATTCCTTTTCTACGAAGAAGGAGCCCTGCTGGCACAGTGGGTAAGTGCTCAGCTGCTAACCAAAAGATGGCAGTTCAAACCTGCCAACTGCTCCCTGTGAGAAAGATATGGCAGTCTGCTTGGGTAAAGATAACAGCCTTGGAAACCCTATGGGGCAGTTCCACTCTGTCCTCTAGGGGCACTGTGGGTCAGAATGGACTCCAGGGCAGCAGGTTTGTTTTTTTTTTCTTTTCTCCCCAATGAAGGCACACACTTCTTGCTGAGTAAGGTGGACTCGAGCCGTTGGAATGCACAGCCTTGGTCCTGATGAGTACTTCAGAGCAGCGAGAAGACTGGCGGGGGGGCTGGGTTTTGCTGACTTGGCCCCTGGCTGGTACCTTCTCACCTTTCCGTTAGAGCAAGTAGCCTCCTGTGGTGGCCATCCTGCTGCATAGAACGAATGACTCCATGACATTCCTTGTGTGTGAACTTTTCCCTTAAGGAAATCAGTTGTGCGGCAACCACACCTAAGCCTGGCTTCACACGTCTGTGGGCACCATTCTAAAAGCTGCAGTTGTCACCTGGAGTGACTTGGAGACCTCGTAGGAGTGAAGTTTCACCATGGACTGCCAGAAGTAGACAGACCAGTCAAGTACAGCCAGGAATGCGCCTTGGAAGTGAGGATGGGGAGACTTTGGCTCGCTCACTTTGGACATCAGAAAAGACCAATTGCTACGAAAGGACATTGCATTTGGTAAAGTGGGTGAATTGACACTGTAGCTACAACAATGGGCTCACACGTGCCAGCAATTGTGAGGATGGTGCAAGACCAGGCAACATTTCATTGTGTTACACAGCAGGTCGTCACAAGTCGGAACTGACCCAACAGCAACTAATAATAACAGCAGCAGCTCTCAGTACAGCCTGATACAGACTGAAGGAGCCCTGGTGGCACAGTGGTTAAGTGCTCAGCTTCTGACAGAAAGGTTGGTGGTTTGAACCCAGTCAGTGTCTCCACAGGAGAAAGACTTGGTGATCTGCTCCCAAAAAGATGATGCCGAGGACACCCTGTAGGACAGTTCTGCTGTCACGTGGGGTTGCTGTGATCTGCAATCGTCAGGACGGAGTTGCGCATGCTGGCTCCTGCTACACGAAGCCGCTGTGGACACTGCACAGCAGTCTAGTGATGTTACCTTCCTTCTCCTTTGTAATGTAGGCAGGTCGGGTGGAGCTGTGGAGCAACCACTAGGTCACTTGCTGTCATGTACTGATCACCCCTGGGATGGTCATCCAACTGATCTTTTTTAATACTCCTTTATTGCATGTTCAGTGAAGGTTGACACAGCAGCTCAAGTTCCCATTCAACAGTTGCTACACAAGTTGTCCAGTGACGTTGGTCACATTCTTCACAATGCATGAATATTCTCTTTATTTCTGTTTTGGTGATTCTGTTTCCATTAATCTAGTTTCCCTCCCCCTTACTTTATCACCTTTGTTTTAAAGTAATTGTTGACTGTTGAAGGAGCTCTGGTGGTGCAGTTGTTAGGGCATTTGGCTGCAAACCACAAGTTCAGTGGTTCAGATCCACCAGCCACTCCATGGGAGAAAGATGAGGCAGTGTGCTTCTGCAAAGACTGAGAGCCCTGGAAACCCTGTGGGGCAGTTCCACTCTGTTCTCTAGGGGCGCTATGAGTCGAGATCCACTCTGGCAGTGGGTTGACCAGTTGTTCTCATACAGGGCTCTTTTAAAGGAGCACAGCACTTACAGATGACGTTATTTTGTGACCCAGTATGTTATTTACCTACACTGTACTAGTGCATTATCTTTAACTGTGTTCAGTTAGGGAGCTCTGGTAGTATAGTGGCTAAGGCACTTGACTGCTAACCAGTGGGGGTTCAAACCCATCAGCCACTCCTCGGAAGGAAGATGGGGCAATCTACTTCCGTAGTGATACT
>NW_006922197.1:294628-296336 GCF_000298275.1 Orycteropus afer afer
GTGGCTAAGGCACTTGACTGCTAACCAGTGGGGGTTCAAACCCATCAGCCACTCCTCGGAAGGAAGATGGGGCAATCTACTTCCGTAGTGATACTTCCTCAGAAACCCAAGGAGGGGTCGCTATGAGTCGGGTCCGACTCGATGGCACATAACAACAACAAACAACAATGTTTAGTTAAACCTGAAAATAAACCCAGGACCATCAGGTGAGTTCCAACGGAGTGAATCTTTAGGGCCGAGTAGAACTGGCCCATGGGGTTTCCGAGGCTGTCAATCTCCATCTCATCTTTCTCCCGTGGAGCTGGTGGGTCCAGCCCATCAGAGCGCCTTGTTTTTAGTTACAGGGCTAATACATATTTGTTGAGTGAATAAAGCTGTGTCCTGCTGAGCTTGTCAGCACTTAGTTTGGGTATTTGCAAACTTCAATGCAGGTTTTCCTAGTTCTGATGTGGGTATGTGGTTATTCCTTTGGTACGTCATAGATGAAGTTTCTCTCTCTAAATGTGTCTTTGGATCGCTTTTTGGGGGTTCCACGAAGTGGATTTAAAGAATGTTCTCTCTTCATCTCTTTGGATGCTTAAAACCAAAAATGTAACATTAGGTGGTACAATCATATCTGCAGGTTCATCAGATCTGTCATTCAGAATCTAACCTTTGGCAGTACAGTCATGTTTGTTCAGGTTTGTTGGATCTGTCATTCAGACTAACATGAGCCGGTACAGTTGTATCTGAGTTCGTCAGCTCTCTCGGAGCAGATGGGTGGGCTCGAACCGCCAAACTTTCAGTTAGTGCTTACCATATTTTTTTCCCCATAAATAACACACCCCTTAAATAATGCACATGTGTATAATGCCCATAGCACATGTAGGAGACTAATGGGCTTGGTATAACAGGTGCATTATTTGTGTAAAAATGCAGTAACCATTTGTGTCTCCAGGGCCCCTTATTACATGTATGTCTGCCACAAAACAAACATACCAGTGGAACCTGTGGTTGGGGTGGAAACAGGATTGACAGCCACTGCTCCATATTCCTACTGAATCTGTTGTCAGATTCAGGAGGAATATGAAATTCTGATGAGCTTGTGTTAAAAATTTCACCTTGGTAGTCAAGCTGCCCTGTTTTCTTCATATCTAAAACAATGTTTGTTCTGTATGGTTTGAAGTCATGTGGGTCCTTATGAAAAAAGAGCAAACTCACTGCCATAGAATTGATTCCAGCTCGTGGCAGTTCCATGTACTACAGGGTAGAAGTGAGCTACGTAGGGTTTTCTCAGCTGTAATCTTTACAGAAGCAGAGCTCCAGGCCTTCCTTCCACAGCACCACTGGGTGGGTTTGAACTCCAACGTTTAGGTTAATAGTTGGGCCCAAACCATTTGCACCACTCAGGGACCTGTTTGGGACCTTGGCCCTCTCTCAATATTAGAAAGACAATGTTCTTTCTCACCTGTGTGCAGGCTCTGAGCTTGGTGATACCTGAGACTTCAGCTGTATTTAAAACTGCCTTCCCCGATGCCTAGAGTCCAGCTGTATATAAAAGAACAAATCCCCCAGGACTTGGTAAGGTCTGTTTTAGGAATATAAAGATGTCTGAATATTGCCTACTGTTTAAAGAGTGTCCCAAGCCAATGTCCCTCTTGAGAGTTTTATTCGTCTGATTACACTTTAGAAGTCCATTTATACCGTTTTCTTTGTACCTAGTGGCCCC
>NW_006922197.1:296846-326357 GCF_000298275.1 Orycteropus afer afer
TGACCCGTGAGTACAGTAAACATGCAAGAAGCTTCTGTTGGATCCGGCGCTTTACAGAACAGATTGTCCCCTCGGGAGAAAGTAGATAACACTGGTAGACATAAGGGAAGCATAAGAAACCAGTTGAAATGACTCGCAAGCAGGCCTGTGGTGGTCAGAAACATTTAGACAGGTAATCAGTGGGAGGAATCTGAGCAAGGTCTCACCCTTTAGTCTTCACCAAAGACTTCATACTGGAGACAGACGCTGTAGGTGCACTGAACGCGTATTGAATGTGAGCGAGTCTCCAGTCCGCGTTAGAAACTGCATGTTGTACACAACTCCTCCTCTCCAGAGCTGCCCGTTCACCACAGAGAAGCTTTCGTCTGTTGTCCTCTTTTCTTCCCAGACACGTAAGACATAACGAGTCCCAGTCATCGTGTGACTTGGATCACTCAGGAACCTTGATTGAAAACCTTTATTTATTTATTTTAAGTATTTAATTTTTTTTCTGGTGAAAATATACCCGGAAAAACCTCCCATTCAAAAGGCTCTTGACGTAATGATCACTGACACTGATTACATTGTTCACACTGTGTCAGCACTCTCCTTATTTCTTTTCTAGTTTTTTACTTCTCTTGATACAAACTCTCAACCTGCTGGCTTTCCCATCTCTGCTTTAAAGCAGATGTTGCCCATTTGCTCTTATATACATAATTTTTTAAAAGAACCCAATACTCAGGGATAACAATCTTTACTTAGCTTAAAGGTGACTTCAAGGGATAGCATCAGTTCAAGGCATGAACAGTAACTCGGGGAAGTAGTCTCAAGGATTCCTTCAGTCTGAGTGGATCTGTTAAGTTTGAATTCTTTAAGAATTTTAAGTTCTATTCTACATTTTCCTCCCTTGCTATCAGGACCCATCTACTATGTTCCTGATCAGAATGGCCAGTAGAATAGCTAGGCACCATCTAGTTCTCTTGCTCTCAAGGTAGAGGAGGCAGTGGTTCTTGTGGACAGTTAGTCCTATAGTACAGTGCTTTCTCTGATTCTTGAGTTTCTTTTCTCTTTTGTTCCAGATGGATAGAGAACAGTAATTGTATCTTAGATGGCCACACACAAGCTTTTAAAACCCCAGCTATTACTTACTGCATTGGGAAATAGAACATAATCTTTAAGATAACACCAGTTGACTGGACTGTCCCACGAGCATAGTTAAGATTGTGATATGGAATGACTCTTTGGCAGTGTGTGAACATAACCCATGCCTGAGGCACTTGACTACTAACCAGAAGGCTGGCGGTTCAAACCCACCAGCCACTTCTCGGAAGGAAGGTTGGGCAATCTACTTCCATAGTGATACTGCCTCGGAAACCCAAGGAGGGGTTGCTATGAGTCGGGCCCCGACTCAACGGCACATAACAACAACAACATATGGGTTCATGAGCATAGTGTGATCAAGAATGTTTGTACCATTCCAGAGCTTGGTGACTGCTGGGGATGTGGCTGCACACTTCTCCCAGCAGAAGAATTTCTGTAAGAATGGGATGTGGCAGAAACACAGTGACCTGGGCTCAGTAGGTAAGGATGTGGCTGCTCCCAGATCTGAACGTACCTTCAGGGGCCCTCATTATCCTGCCTCACTTTTCAGTTATGAGGGATGGTGAAGGGAAGAATGGGGGGTCTTCTGAAGAGCTTGGCTCAGTTTGTGTTTGCACTTCCCAGGATAACAGTTTGACATTTGTAATGTGAAAGGTGGTAACTCTGTATGGAGTCCCTGGGTGGTACAGATGGTTAACAAGTTCAGCTGCTAACCCAAAGATTGGAGGTTCAAGTCCATCAAGAGGTGCCCCAAAAGAAAGGCCTGTATATATACATATGAAAAATTAGCCATTGAACATCCCATGGAGAGTTCTACTCTGACACACATGGGGTCATCATGAATCGGAGTCAACTCCATGGCGGCTGATACTGGTTCACTCTGTTATGCTTGAAACACCGTCTTTTGTGTCTCTCAGATATTCGTCACTCTTCTTTCTTCTTCTTCCTATAATCACTTTTCTTCCAAAACCCAAGAACTGCTTCTTGATTTGGATTGCTAATAATATAACCAAACGCCATCTCTTTCCCTAGATGTAGGATGTATTGTTTCGAAACCAGATTTGGTCTCCTTACTGGAGCAGAGGACAGAGCCCTGGGTGGTAAAGAGAGAGTTGACAAGAGACCTGTTCTCAGGTGAGTGCAGGAAGCTGTGGAAAAGTCATGCAGGTTAGAATTAAGCTTTCCTCAGGGGTTGAGTCCTGACTAATGTGTGTGGGATGCACCTGTTACCAAGTCATCCAGGTCTGCAGAGAAACCTGAAGGCTCTTAGTTTGGGCTTCCAAAAGTCTTCTCTTCCTGTCTTTGCCCTCTTCTCTCATGGCAATTCACTTCCCCTAGGTCTCTGTATGACTCCTCACAATCTGGGGTCTTCGTATATCCATTATAGACAGCATGTGTATCTATAGTAGCTTTTAGAGCTAAATTATGTACGTAGAAAGGAGCTCTGGTGGTGCTGTGGTTAAAGCTTTGGGCTGCTGGCCAAATGTCAGCAGTTAAAACCCACCAGCCACTCCATGGGAGAAAGATGAGGCAACCTCCTTCAGTAAAGACTTTGAGCCTTGGAAATTCCACAGGGCAGTTCTGCTGTGTCCTGTAGGGTTGCTGTGAGTCAGAGTCAGCTTGATGGCAGTGGGTTGGTTTTGGTATGTGTGTGGTATTTTTTGTATTCACTAACTTCCCTTGGAGGTGATTCTTTCATCCTAGCACATAAAAAAGGGAAATATTTATTTTTTGATACCTTTCAGGCCAGCAATTTGAACATGAGACCGAGGAATTCTTTCCAAATCAGGACACATATGACAAAATAGTAATGGACAGAGTTTCAGATGCTAACCTTGAGTGTTCCATTTCCCGAGAAAAGTGGGATTCTGATGGCTTGTTTGAAAGGAAACTCATAGGTCAGGAGACACAATTCAGGCAAGAGATCATCACTCACAACAAAGCCCACTCTAAGGAAAAAGACCGGACATATGCCAGATCTGGACAGTGGTTCCATTTGGACAGTTTAGAAGACAGAGTTTGTGATCTTGATTTGGTTAAGAAGGGGTTCCCAAAAAACTCAGTGGTGGTAAAACACACAGGAATCTATGCAGGAAAAAAACTCTTCAATTGTAACGAATGCAAGAAAACTTTTACTCAGAGCTCATCACTTACAGTTCATCAGAGAATTCATACTGGAGAGAAGCCCTATAAATGTAATGAGTGTGGAAAAGCCTTCAGTGATGGCTCGTCCTTTGCACGACATCAGAGGTGTCACACCGGCAACAAGCCCTATGAATGCATTGAATGTGGGAAAGCCTTCATACAGAACACATCCCTTATCCGCCACTGGAGGTATTATCATACTGGGGAAAAGCCCTTTGATTGCATTGACTGTGGGAAAGCTTTCAGTGACCACATCGGGCTGAGTCAGCATAGAAGGATTCATACTGGAGAGAAACCCTACAAATGTGAGGTATGTGACAAATCCTTTAGGTATGGCTCCTCCCTTACTGTCCATCAAAGGATTCATACTGGAGAAAAACCATATGAGTGTGACGTTTGTAGAAAAGCCTTCAGCCATCATGCGTCACTTACTCAACATCAGAGAGTGCACTCTGGAGAAAAGCCTTTTAAGTGTCAAGAGTGTGGGAAAGCTTTTCGGCAGAATATACACCTGGCTAGCCACTTGAGGATTCACACTGGAGAGAAACCCTTTGAATGTGGAGAATGTGGAAAATCCTTCAGCATCAGCTCGCAGCTTGCCACCCACCAGAGAATTCATACTGGGGAGAAGCCCTATGAATGTAAGGTGTGTAGTAAAGCATTCACCCAGAAGGCTCACCTTGCCCAGCATCAGAAAACCCATACAGGAGAGAAGCCCTATGAATGTAAGGAATGTGGCAAAGCCTTCAGCCAGACCACACACCTTATTCAGCATCAGAGGGTTCATACTGGAGAGAAGCCCTATAAGTGTGTCGAATGTGGGAAGGCCTTTGGTGACAACTCCTCCTGTACTCAGCACCAGAGACTTCACACCGGCCAGAGACCTTATGAATGTATTGAGTGTGGGAAGGCATTCAAGACAAAGTCATCACTGATTTGTCATCGCAGAAGTCACACTGGAGAAAAACCTTATGAATGCAGTGCATGTGGCAAAGCCTTTAGTCATCGTCAATCCCTTAGTGTACACCAGAGAATTCATTCTGGAAAGAAACCCTATGAGTGTAAGGAATGCAGAAAAACCTTCATCCAAATTGGACACTTGAATCAGCACAAAAGAGTTCATACTGGAGAGAGACCCTATAACTATAAGAGGAGTAGGAAAGTCTATCGGCAGACTGCACCATTTGCTCATTATCAGAGAATTCACACTGGAGAGTCAACACCACACTCCTCTTTACCTCCCTCATCAAGCCACATGGATCTTTTCCCTAAATTTCTCTGGAGTCCATCCTCATTGTCATCACCATAGTCTCAGGGCATTGTCACTTCACCCGGACTACACCAATAGTTTGAAAACCAATGTCCCTGCCCTTTCTGTTTTGTTTTGTTTTTGCCTGTCACAAGCTTATGCTTCACTTTGCAGTCAGAGTGATTTTTTGTGATTGTTTGACTCACATAAAACTTGTGTTAGGATCATGCAAATTGGTTAATGCATACAATGTGCTTAACACAGTGTCTGGGCCATGCTCAGTAGTCGATATGTTTGCTTTTTCAGAAACATTATTTTTGGACATTGTAGAGTTATCATCATCTACTCAGTGTAGAAATGATGCACACAGCAAGGCTAGGAGAACCCAGGTCATAGGACAGGAACAGGTGTTCTCAGGTGGGTTAATGAGGGTTAGCCTCTGTGAGTTTGAAACTGATTCCATGGTACTGCATTAGTACTATGGCTTTTTATCTTAAACAGATGATCGTAAGCTGATGTGACCTGTTGGTGAGAAAATTAACGTTACTGTATATCTGACAACAGTCTTAGAAAATACCTAGAAAACATGGGTGAATAAACCACCTGGAACACAGAACTAAATCAAAAGAATGCAAGATTTATGTGCACTGTGTTAGAAGTACTGACATGTTACTCAAGAATTACAAGAGAGGAGTCTTACCCATTTAAGGTCACAATGGGTTTATGACTGAATGCTGTTAAACCTTCAAGGGGCCATTAAATCAAAGGTCAACTGATCTAGAGTGGAGATCAGCCAGCTATGACTTGTGGCCAGATTTCTACTTGCTCTTTTGTACAGGACTCTCTGGATGGTACAGACAGTTAATGTGCTCAGCTGCTGACTGAAAGGTTAGAGGTTCAAGTCCACCAGAGGCACTGTAGTAGGCAAGCCTGGGAATATGTTTTGAAACATCACCAACTGAAAACCCTGTGGAGCAGAGTCCTACTCTGACACATTGGGTCACCATGAATCAAAACTGACTTGACAGCAGGTTGGTTGGTTGGTTTTTGTATGGCCCATGAGCTAAGCATGATGTTCTGTGCATTTTTAAATGGTTGATAAAAACGAATATTTTATGACAACATGAAAATTACATGTGATTAAAGTATCCGTGTTCCTGAATAAACTTATTGGAACATAACCATGCTCGTTTGTTTGCATGTTTTCTGTGGCTCCTCCCAGAAAGCTACAGCAGCAACACTGAGTAGCTGGGATGGAGACTGGCCCACAAAACTGAAAAATACTGACATCTGGCCCTTTCTGGAAATGTTTGCCAATCCCTGCAATAGAGCAGAGGCCAGCGAACTGCAGACTGTTGGTCATGTCCAATCTGCTGCCTATTTTTGTGAATAAAGTTGTATTGGACTACAGCCATGTTAATTTGTTTATGTATTGACCGTGGCTACTCTGGCAGTCCAGTGACAGAGATGAGTAGCTGGAGCAGAGGCCATATGGCATACAAAACCTGAACTATTTACTGTCTGTCCTTTACAGAAAAAGTTTGCTGACCACTGTTCTAGGGTAGAGCAAAGTGTTCAAGAAGTTCTGGTTCTTCCTATGAAGGCATTACAACCCTGACATCTAAAACAAGGAAGCAGATTGTAAAGCAATTTACTGATTAGCAGAGGTGAAAGGAAACTATTAAACTATATTGGAAAATTGAAAATACTACAGTCCCCTCTTATCTTTGGTTTTGTTTTCCATGGTTTCAGTTAGCCACAGTCCGCTGCGCTCCAGAAATACTTAAATTGTGCAGTTCAGTGAAGTCCCGTGCTGTCCCACTCTGTCCCAGAGCCAGCTTTCTCCTCTTCCCCTGTCTGCAGGTCTGCAAAACACAGCAGGGTGAGCAACTGCACTGCGTGCCCTGCCAGTATCTGATGAGTTACCACTGCCCACCTGGGGCTCCCCGGGTACCTATCATATGTACGTATAGGAAAAAAACAGAGTATATATAGGACTTAGTACTATCCATGGTTTCAGGCATCCACTGAGGTTCTTGGAATGCATCTCCTGCAGATAAAAGGAGATGACTGTTTCTCTAGACGAAGGGCTCTGCTGTTAAAATGTTTGTAAATTATAATCCCAAACAATCCTGGTAGGATATGTTTACCTTGACCACTTTATTTGAAACAACATGAGGAAGGGTAATTAGGCAAGAGAAGCAAGAAGATTTTTTAAATACATTCATTTGCATGTGAGATTTTAGTATACAATAAAACTGATCTTGCAGTATTGAGGAAGTGATGTCTTGAGAACTGGTTGTCCGCCTCGATAAAACGAGTTAGGATGCATACTTCAGACGTTACAGGAGAACATAACAATGGAAGGAAGGTTGGGCAATCTACTTCCGTGGTGATACCACCTTGGAAACCCAAGGAGGGGTTTCTATAAGTCGGGTCCAACTCTACAGCACACAACAACATAACAATTACATGTTAGAGGCAAACATGGAAAAGAGGAAGGCTTTATGAAGCAGGACATGGAATCCTAAAAGTCCACAGTGGAAGAGAGTAAGTCAGCCTGTGTAAAGATTAAACTTCTGCCTTGTGAAAAGCACCAAAAAGAGTTAAAACACAGTTGACCCAAAATGTATGTAATGTATATACAATGGTGTCAGTTACAAAGAAAGTGTTATTAAATGTACAAAGCAGTGGAGAAAAAAAGTACCAGCAGGCATTGCACAATTGAAGAATTCAAATATGTTTTTTTTTAAAATCTGTGACATTCTTCACTAATCAGAAAAATGTAAATTAGAACAAGTTTTCTTGGTTCTCAGTTTAAATAAAATCTGAAATTTATAATATCCGGGGCTGTTAGCTCTGAGAAAACGTACTTGTTTATCATTGGCAGTTAAATCTGTGTCTTATCTTTTTGGACTTGGAAGGATTCAAGAGATTATAATGCTGGGTTGAATCCTTTTTTTCCATGCCCCTCACTCATCTTCTGCAGGGTCCCCTAATGGCCCAGTAGCCTTTCCATTTCTTTGACATGAAAGAACTAGCATCTCTAAGGCTTTCTTCATTGCTTCTCCTACAGGTACTGAGACTTCTCCTGAGGGGGATTGTGTTTGGAAAGTCTTTCTGATCTCTGTAGTCAACTATGGCATAGGTAGCAGCAGCTGAAATATGGGGCAGCAGTTAACCATACAGGAGCTCTGGTGGCATAGTGCCTAAGGCATTTGACTGATCACCAGAAGGCTGGTGGTTCAAACCCATCAGCCACTCCTCGGAAGATTGAGCAATCTACTTCCATAGAGATTCTGTCTCAGAAACCCAAGGAGGGGTTGCTATGAGTCAGGTCCGACTTGACAGCAGTGAGTGAGTCAGTCATACGAAGAAAATGAAACTGGTCCTAGTAAACCTCAAACCAGAATGTTCTGAGATGCTGATACTTCACTGTATTAAATAATAAACCCCAAGGGCTGAAATCTCACTAAGATCTTGTTGTAACTAAGAACACTCCATGGCATGGCACCAAGTCCCACATTGACTTGAATCACTGGAAACAGGACTGAGTACTGTTGAATGACTGTTCATTTCAAACACTGAACATTTCCAAAGGACTTAATTCCTAAAGGACCTGCATTTATGCAGAGAGAGGGCTTACGATGTCACTCTTGCCCAAAGGTTGCTTACAGCAGGCTCAGGGGGACCACAAACCCTAGCTGGTTCTTTTCCCAGGTCCCAGGTGTGTGTGTGTTAGCAATATCTATGCTTATGACAAGATGCTCACCAGATATTCATGCTTCCCTCTCTGTTGTCTGGAATTGATTCTGCCGCGTGGCTGCCCAGCCACAAACTATATTCAGTTGTGGCTATTGGACTATCCTTCAATAGGGTGTGAATAGAGTGATGGGTGTCATGTGGGGCTAGTTATTCAGAAGGAGATGTACTGTCCAGCTGCAAGAAGAACCATCATAATCATATTAGATGCCTCACCTGCAAGATGAAAGGACTCAGTCCCTGCACCAGTATTTTGAGGAATGCCTGCAGTCACCCAGAGACATCAGCAATCGATTTTTATGTGAGTGAGAAATAAACATCTATCGTGTTGCAAAAAAAGGTGTGGAGGTGGCATCTTCTGACCTCCTCTAACTTCACAAGAGGGAGAATCACCATCAGCAGCCCAAGGCATATTCCTGTGAGGCCAGGCAGGCCACTACCCTCCAAACCTTTATACCAATTCTGACGCCAACCATCCCTCGCATGGCACTCACTTCTCTGCTGGGTTCGATCATTTGTTGCAGTGGCCACACAGAACTTACAGACAGTACTCACAATTGTGGGGCTTATTAGGGAAGTACCAGGTTACAGCTCAGGTTCAGGAATGTGCACAGGATACAGTTCTTCGATCTGAACGGTCTTAAACTCTGCTAGGCCCTCAGGTAAGCCTCTCTGGCCCTTGGCCTCTCCGCCTGGCCTCTGCCCTCCTCAGGCAAGTGTTACAAAGCTCTTTTAGCTCTGCCAGTAGGTACACCCACCACCCACCAGCCACTCCTCGGAAGGAAGGTTGGGCGATCTGCTTCCATAATGGTCCGCCTCGGAAACCCAAGGCAGGGTCAGTATGAATCGGATCCGACTCGAGGGCAGTGAGTTTGGTTTGGTTATGAATAGGTACACCTCTGTGCACCCCACTCTGCCAGCAAGCCTCCTGCCCAAAGACACTCAGCTTTCTCACTTCCTGGGCCAGTAAGGCCTCTGCTCTGTCTCATGCCTCTTGGTAGCACTGCCACCTCTCTCAGCTGGGCATCTAGCAGGAATCTCTGCTGAGGAGGCCCAGCTCAGGGATCTCGGGTCCAAGGACGTGCTTCGCTTCACCCCCAGCTCTTCTCTTTTGATGGCAGTGAGACCCCCTCTTCTGCCTCTAGGTGGGCTCATCTTAAGCCTCGCAGAGTGACGAAACTAACCATACACCTTATTTGCTTGGTCCCACCCAGTCATCTGGTGGGAGTCACAATGACTGGTTCGAAAAGTCATACCAAGTGATTCACTGCACCCTGTGTGTTAAGGTGACAATACTTGGGTTTTAACTGTAGTAGCCATTAGTGAAATCCTAATCAATAGGCATCTCTGACTATCCATACCTAACTCGGATACCTATCCTATCAGATACCTAACTCACAAAGTCATGGAGTAAGAGCCGCGGAGGTGTGTGATCGTGTAACGAAGTGCCCTGAAACATGATGGTTTAAACATTTCTCCCCTCAGTTTCTTTGGGTAAGAAATCCAGCCTGGTTCCACTGGTGCTTCTGGCTCAGGGTCTCTTGCAAGGTTGCAGTTAAGGTGTTGGTAGGTGATGCCGTCATGCGAAGGCTTGATTCGGGGAGAATCAACTTCCCAGCTCACAAGTGAATGTTGACAGGGCTCAGGTCCTCTGGCTTTTAACTGGAGACATCAGTTCCTTCCCATGTGGACTCCATAGGGTGGCCCCCAGCATGGTAACTGGCTTCCTGACAGGGCGTGAGGAAGAGAGTGTGCCGAAGATGGAAGCCGAATTGTTTTTGTAACCTAATGGCAGAAGTGACATCCCATTACCTTTGCCACATTCATTACAAGTGAGTCCTATTCCAGCCCACTTCCAAGGCAAAAGGATCACCCAAGGGTGTGAATACCAGGAGAGTGGGGCACATTGGGAGCCATCCCAGAGACAGCTACCATAATAGGAGCTCCGGTGGTGCAGTGATTAGCCGCCCAGCTGTTATCCTAAATGTCAGCAGTGAGAACCCACCAGCTGTCCTTCTGTGTAGATCACAGCATTGGAAACCCTGTGTATGAGGCAGTTCTACTCCGTTCTACAGGTTGCTGGGAGTTGGAATTGACTCAATGGCACACAGTGATAACAACACCATCGTAAGGATTTGATGGATTCGAACCACCAACCTTTTGGTTAGCTGTCAGATGCCTTATCCACTGCACCATGAGACAGTGGCTGAGAATTTCCAAGCCCATCAAGTCCTGACGCCGTGTTAACAATTCTTCCTTCATTCGGTGGCTTCCCTGTTTCCATAGCAATAACATAAAAACACCCTCATCACTCTGCATGCAAATTGCCTTATGTAGTTAACCCTGTTCTGTTTTCCATGTTAACTGCAAGTAACGAGCTCACTAAACTTTCTGCCACTAGGTAACACATATCCCCTTTCCTCTAGTATTTAATAAGATTTTTTCCCATGATCCTTTAAGTTTGCACCAGCATTTAAAAAGTCCAAAATTTGTACTTAATCCCTTATCTATGCAGGCATTCGACAGACTCCAGGCATCCCAGCTAAGGCTAAAAACTGAATAAAAACATCATCTGCTACCTACTTCAGAGGAGACAGAGTTTGGAGTTTTAGTTCAATTAAGTTACCTTGCCTACTAAAACAACCAACCAAAAGAACTCAGTATTCTTCCTAGGAATAAAACAATATCAACAGTGTATTATTCACAAAATTTAGGATACTATAAAAATTATTAGCTATATCCAGAAACAAGAGCACCTAAGCCATACTTAAGAGAAAAAGCATCCTGAAATAACAGATATTGGAATTAGTAAACAAGAATGTTAAAGCAGCTATCATAATTATTGTCTGGGATATAGAGTGAATGCTACTAATGAATAAGCAGACAGGAAATGTCAACAAATGAATAAAAACTCACAGAGACCCCTCCTTGGGTTTCTGAGGCAGTATCACTGCATAAGTAGATTGCCCAACCTTCCTTCCGGAGAGTGGCAGGTGAGTTTAAACCGCCAGCCTTCTGGTTAACAGGCAAATGCCTTATGCACTATGCCACCAGAGCTCCCAAAAACTATTTAGAAATTCTAAAATTGAGCAATACTGTACTCTAAATAAGTGTTCCCTGGATGTATTTAAATTGGAGGTGGCAGAAGAATCAGTGAACTTGAAAATAGATGAGGAAGAATGATCTAATCTGAAACAGAAAAGAAAAGAAAAAAAGGACTGAAAGAGAATAAACAGTGCTTCAATGACTTGAAGGAGCTCTGGTGGTGTGGTGCCTAAGGCATTTAACTGCTTGGTGGTTCAAACCCACCAGTCACCCTGTGGAAAAAAAAATGGGGAAGTCTTCTTGTGTAAAGATTCATTGCCTCAGAAACCCAATGGGGGTTGCATGAATCTGAATCAACTCAATGGAAGTGACTTTGGTTTGGTGTGGTGGCTATGTTTGGGTGTCAGCTCAGCTGGGCCTGGCTGAGTGGCTGGGCGGCTGGTGGTAGTTACTCCCCAGGATGAGACTGGCAATCAACCAATCAACTCCATGGTGGGATCTACCACAAGCAACTGAGTAGCTGCCTTTGGGATGTGGTCTGCTTCCTGTATATAAGGAGAAGCCTTGGGAATGGTCTGCATGTAGCCGTGTCGTTGCTCAGCAGCCTGCTATGTTCTGCCGACCTCGGGATTTATAATGAACTTAAGTCAATGGCCTGCCATGTGGTTTGGTAACATCGGGACTGTGCCTTTTTACTTGTCAACCTTGGGTTTGTCAGCCTCAGCAGCCAGCAGCTGTCTGAGTGAAGAAATACCTCTAGCTTCAGTGGGCCGGGAGCAGGAGGCAGAGCTGGATCCCAAGGTCGAGGGGCTTTCACCCACCCCCTAGAGCCTGGCACTTTGAACTTGGACTTAAAGCCTCCATACTGTAAGAATAAAAAACTCCTGTTTGTTAAAGCCATCCCATTTGTGGCATATTCTTGTCATATATATATTCATTTTCAAATGAAGAAAACTATGAATATGTCACTAACAAACCTACATTAAGATAAATACAAAAGGAAATTCCTTTTAAAGGAAACTAGTAGATGATAACTTAGATCTTCAGGAAGGAGTGCAGAGCACAAGAAACGGTAAATGTTTGAGTAAATATGAAGAGTTATTTATTCACTCAATTTTTAAAACTTGTTTAAAATATGATTGTTCAAAGCCAAAGTTACAACATTTTGTTGGGGAGTTTATCATGTATGTAGACATCACATATATGCCAGCCAACCATAGCACAAGTAGGGGGGCAGTAAACACAATGACATCATTGCAGTATTCTCACATTTCATATGAAAGGGGCAATAGTAACTTCAAGCTGAAAACTCAGGTTGTGTATTATAATTCTATTCTCATTCCTGGAGCACCCATTATAATACATTATAATATTATGGAAAATATAGTGAATACCAAGAGGTACAGCTAAAATGTCAATAAATTTAAATGAAATTCTAAAAATAATTTTAAAAATCAGTTAACCCAAAAGAAATGGAGGAACAAATAGACTAAAACAGATGATTTTGTTTTAAAGTAAAATAAAATACCGAAGTGATAAAATTAAATTCAACCATAACAATAATTACTTTAAATGCAAATGGACTAAATGCCCGGAAGTCGGAGATTGTCTTAAAAGAAAACATGAGCTACATGTTGTCCTCCAAAGAAGCGTTGGAGTTCCGCCACAGGGCAGATGGCCAGGAGAAGGAAGTGGGAGCATGGAAGTGGGAAAGGAGTGAGGCGGGGGAGGCGACTGATCACACTGAAGATCCGGAGGAGGCCACCCGGGACCTGCTGGAAGGACACAGCTCAGTGTACGGAAAGCAGCCTTACGTCTGTGTTTCAGCTGCAGACAACTGGAGAATGAAACTTCACATTTCCATTTCCAGTAGCATAAAAAATACAAGTGAAGTTAGCAAAAGACAGTCAAGACGTCAGTACTTAAAACTTCACAACAGTGTTGAGTGAAAGGAAACGGAAACCGAAATGCAGGTGTGTGCTCTGCGACATGCAGCCTCGTAGGATGCTGGGTAGGACGTTATGTAGGTGGACGTTGTGTGAGCACCACGGTGCCTACGGGCAGCACTCACTCACTCTGCGGTTGGAGCCCGGCGAAGCCTTGTCTCACAGACAAGCCCGAGAGCCGTGGCCACACACAGCGGAGGCTGGCCCTCCTGGGTGTGTGGCTGGGCTGGGCAGGGGCAGCGGGAAGGGACGTCGCGCGTCTGGACATGCAGGGACCAGGGCGCAGGTGCCGGAGTGGCCGGTGGTGGCGGCAGCCGCTCTGCCACCCGGAGCCGGGCGTGGAAGGCTGTGGGGTGCTGGGCGGATGAATGGAGCCAGAATTGCTGAAGGAGGCGTCGCTGCTGGGAGAGGGGCGGATCCCGGAGCCCCAAAGCGCCTTCACTCTGGGCTTTGGGGTCTTTAAAACCAATGGGGAGAGATAATAAAAGCAGAAGTATTTTCTCTTAAAAAAGTGGGGGGGGGGCACAGACACAATTGTAGAAATGTATCGTGTTCACAGAAATGTGTTTTGGTGGTGTAGTGGGTAAGGCATTTGGCTGATAACCAAAAGGTTGGTGGTTCAAACTCACCAGCTGCTCCACACGAGACCCATGACGCGATCTGCTTCCATGAAGATTTGCCGCCTTGGAAACCCAACGGAGGTTGCTGTGAGTCAGAATCAACTTGACAGCAGGTTGTTTTTTTTTTTTCCCTGATCATGTTTGTGTAAAATATCACTTCTCCCCAAACTGATTTCTAGATCAATCCCAATAAGGTGTTTTTTTTTTCCTGGTAAAAATTTCAAACTGAGCTTAAAATTTATAGGGAAATGCAAAGAACCTAGAAGAGCATCAAAGAATATCAAAGGTTTCATAGCACATGGGAAGCAGAAAACGTTTTTTAACAAATAATACATTAGAGTTCATTGAAGTTAACCCACACACTGGAAGGAATGTTCACAAAACATGTATCTGGCAAAGGATGGGTGTCCAGAACTTTCCGGAACTGGGAGCAGTCACTAAGGGGGAGACCACGTAAAGCGGACAGAGGACTCAAACAGCTGCTCAGGGAAAGAAGATGCCCAAATGGCAAAGCAACTCATGAGGGGGTGTCAGCACCAATCAGTTATCGGGGAAAAATGCAAACTAAACCACAATGAAATACCACTACACACACTCCGAATGACTGACAGTGAAAAATGCCTGGCGGAACCAGATGGTAGGGTGTTGGGAGTGTAGAGTTGTACAATTGCTTTGGAAAAAGGTCCAGCAATTTCTTTAAAAATTAACCATGCATCTTCCCTATGAGTCAGCAACTCCGCCCCTACGTATTTATCTGGGAGAGATGAAAACCTATGTCCCCAAAAATGCCCATCCAAGAATGCTCATAAGAAATCTGTTCATAATAGCACAAATTAAAATTGGGAACCTCCCTGGTGTTCACCACAGAAGAGGAGACAAAATCACCTGCAGTATGTTCCTGGAAAGGAATGCCACTCAGCACCACAGAGAAATGAGTTGCTGCCAGCGGAGACAGAGTAACAGAATCTCTGCGCAGCGTGTAACTGAGCCGCTCCACGCACGTGGGACCTGCAGTCAGCTCCAGTCATCTGTTCTGAAGACAGAAGGGCAGTTCCTGGCTCTGGGAGGATGGGGTAACTGGGAGGGGAACTTCCGTGGGTAATAATCAGTGAACGTCCTGAAGTCTGAAGCTTTGAGGTGCACCAAACCAGTTAGGTTGGTGACTCGACAGCACATAGATAGATATGTGATAAAGCAAATAAAAGAAAATACTAATTGTAGATTACACACAGTAGATACTTGGATGTTTAATGTTCAATTCTTTCCATTCTACTGGATGATTTTTTAAAAATTGTGATAAGCTATTAAAGAAAATTGTAATACCACTATTCCTACTAACAAAACTAATGAGTGAAATTCAAGATTTCTTTTGGGAGAAAAAAAAAAGAAAGAATGGGGTCTTAAAAGCTTTTGAGCTGGTGATGCAACTATTGGTCTCTTCTTGTCTGGAGCAAAGAAGAGTGAAGAAAACCAAAGGCCTCTGGAAACAAGGATAAGACGGACTACATCAGCCTTCATGACCACAAGATCAGAAGAACTAGATGGTGCCCAGCTACCAATGCCAGCCTCTCAGAAAGGGATCAAAACTGGAGATCCTGGGAAGAGTGGGAGGGAATATGTGGAACAAAATTCAAAAACACAAAAATGATCAGAATTAATGGTAGGATAGAGACTGGTGGAACCCCTGAGACTATAGCCCCAGGTTACCCCTTGGGCCTAGAAATGGACTCACTTCCATGGATTGGCTCTCAGCCCAATAGTGGAAAGACCTACAAGCAGAACACCCCAGGGCGATGCACCCCTTGGATCAATCAGCCATGAGACAGCAGAGGGGCAGCATTCACATAGAGAAACAGAAACAGGAAGAAAAAAAAAGAAAAAGAATGACTTCCAGGTCTCAGTATCCCTGGAATGGCTCCAATTCAACATGTTCATTCAGAGGAACGTGTTCAAAACACACTTGTAATTTTCTCTTTTCCATGTAGTTCTATTACTAATTTGATATACACTTGGCTTCATTTGTTTCCAGACCTTTGCAGTTTTAGGGCTTTTCCCTGTTTTATTTTATTTTTTGCATGTGTACAATGTTTACATGTCTCACAATTCAAGACTACACACACACACACACACACGAAGAGAAAACTCTTCCTTTCTTCCTTAGCCTGTCTGTCCCATCCCTCCCCCATCCCCTGATAGGCAACAACTTTTATTGCTTTTGGATTTGAAATTCCAGTTTTTCTGAAAAAATAAATATTTGAAGACCTTGTTTCCCTTCTTACATAAGACGCTGGGTAGCTAAGTGTGTTCACAGGCACCTTCAATTGAACGGTGCACACTACAGAGCACGGTCCCAGTCTACTGCAGTCTCTCCTAACAGATGCACAGCTCCGTTGTGTGGATGGAACATGCTTTATTTAACCAGTTGCCCATTGATAGACATTTGTTCTTCTTTTTCCTCAGTCTTTTACTATTGCAGATAACATCACTATGAACGACGTTGCGTGCATGCTTTCCACGTACCTGAAGGTGGGTTTTCAGGAGAGTTCATTTGTTTCCGAAATGGGACAAGTTTTGTTAACCACGGCCACACTGCTCTACACAGGAACTGGACCCTGTTGCTCCTCCTCCAGCAGCACCCTGGGGTCCCGTTTCTCCAGAGCTTCAGGAACAGAGTGTGTAGTGAGAGGTTTTGGATTTTTGCCAATCGGAGTCAAGTATGATGATGAACTTGCAACTACGTTCTCACATTACAGGATAGTACTGATCACTCTTGATAAGTAACTGTATCACTCAGACTGCATTCAGCTGCAAGGAAATGAGATCTGCATAAAGTGACTGAAGCAGAAATGGGTGGTGTTTTGTTTTGTTTTGTATTTTTTTTAAGTTCTATGAGAATTATGGAGGCAGGGAGTTGCTGATCAAAGAAGGCATTAAGACCTCAACCAACCGCTCTAGCATCCTCAGTGACTTTCACCATCATGTGTCTGAATTCTAGGAGGGAAGAAAGGGAAAGGTGAAGGGCAGAGAAAAATATCAGCAGAGTGCACCCCTCTAAGATGTTGACATACATCTGCCCACTTCTGTTTGCATCTCCTGGGCCAGAGTGGGGTCACGTGCACACCCTTAGCTGCAAGGGAGTCCAGGAAGTGAGTGCTGCTACGTGGACATATGATCCACCCCTTCTGAAGCAAAGTAACTGGGACAGGCATAGTCAGATTTAAAAAATAACAAGTATACTTAAGGAAGTACGGAAAGATTGGCAATATGAAGCAAGAAAGAAAGTATTCAAAGGAACTGAGTAGAAATTTTAAGTATAAAAATATAATAGTTAAAACCACAATGGGTGAAATAATAGGAAGTTAAAGAATAAGTTAGTGAACAGGACAGGGAGGCTAACCCTCCTAGAAAGTAGATTAAACAGGAGAAGTAAAGTTAGAAAATTTACCATAAAACTAAGACATACAGAAGAGAGAAATATCATCAGCATTCAGATACTAGGAGTCAAGTTCAACTCTTTATAGTTCATATAGGACCAGCCCGTCCATAGATAGCAATTATGAACAGTGTACATTTTTAAAAACTATCTGGGCACACAGGAGAGCAACCAATGTGGGCAGAACCATAGAGCAGTTAACACCAGAAGAGCGGGCTCCAGGCCATAGTAGCAAGGGGTAGCTCCCCCCCAAAAAACCACTGACATCCAGTCAATTCTGACTCGTAGCTACTTTGGAGGATGGAGTAGAACTTCTCCACAGGGCTTCCAAGGCTGTCAGTCTTTGCAGAAGCAGACTGCCTCATCTTTCTGCCATGGAGTGGCTGGTGGGTTCAAACCACTGACCTTTTCGTTAGCAGCCTAATGCTTTAAGCACTGTATCACCAGAGATCCTTAGGGGGTGGCTAGAACTCAAAAACATAGTTTCACTGACTTGAGGAATCAATTTAAAAAGTTCTGCTTCAGGAGCAAAATGGCCATTTTCTTTCCCTCTCAACTCCTTTTTCTAGAAATATATGAATCCCAAGATTGCAGATCAAAAAGAAGAAGAATTTAGACATTAGGACCACTTTAAGGACCACTTTACAGCTGCCAGAGTAGTTTTTGTTTCGTTGTCTCTCTCTCTCTCTTTTTTTTTTGAGTTTATATCATTTTCCTTCTCTCTGAAGAACTTTTTTTTTTTTTTTTTTTTTTTAACCTTTCTTGCAAGGCAGGTCAACTAGTGCAAACTCTCTCAGGTTTTGTCCACACTCTACTGACCAGCGCACCAAAGGCAGCCCTCGTTTCTGTTAAAGTGTTTTTGCTTTCTGGCATTTCCTTTCAATTCTTTGAGTTTTCATCTCCTTTTGTATGTTGTCTGCTTTTCCCATTAGTGCTTTGAATATACAAATACTAATTGTTTAAGTTTCTCTGATAATCCAATACCTGTGTCATAACTGAGTCTGACTCTTGCTTTGTTTCTTCTGATTGTGTTTTTCTTGCCTTTTTGCATGATTTACAGTTTTTTTGTTGAAAGTCAAGTATGCTGTCCTGGGTAATAAGAACCAAGTAACTAGGTAATAGGAGGTTTTATGTTAATCTGGCTAGGAACTGTGCCGTGTGTAATGTTTGCTGTGGCAGTATATAGAAGAAGCTTCAGTTTCCTCTAATTTCCTTGTTTGCTTGTTTATTTTTATCTTCCCTGTTGCCTTTGTATTTCCCTAAGAACTCCTTCTTAAATAGAGTGTCTTGTAGCTTTCTCAGTTGTAATCTCCTGGAGTCCTGCTAGGAGCTCTGGTAGTGTAGTGCCTAAGGCACTTGACTGCTAACCAGAAGGCTGGCGGTTCAAAACCACCAGCTACTCCTCAGAAGGAAGATGGGGCAATCTACTTCCATAGTGATACTGCCTCGGAAACCCAAGGAGGGTCGCTATGAGTCAGGTCCGACTCAACGGCACATAACAACAGAGTCCTGCTGATTTGATGGTAAAGTGTTGGAAAAGGACAGCAAGCATTCTGTAACTTTATGATTAAATCTTAGGTTTATACTGAGCCTAAGTCCCTGGCCTGTAACCTTAAAAACGGCTTCTTCTTCATCTTTCTTTTCTTTCCTGGCCCTTACACAGACAAGAATGCTAGAAGGCACTGGAGCCGGCTAGTTGCCCCTCCCTCAGCTCAAATCAGGTCAAATAAGGCTCTGATAGATGGTTTTCTTTGGAGGGCAGGTTTTTGTCAGGGAGGCGGCTCAGGCATAATTCAGAATGGTTACTTTTCCCCTCCCCCTTCTTGGAACAGTTTTCTCAGATTTCATGAAAATCTAGTGGAGTTGCGGGAGTGTTTAACTGTCAAGCGCCTCCACTGTCAGCCTCCAAACATGTGTCACCATTCACATAAGTGTTCCTCCCAGGCAGGGCCTGGCTCTGGTGACCTCTGCTTCCGGGCAGCTGACCCCTGCTGATTTCTCTGTATTTGCCCGTTCCTCCAGATTTCAGAGTGGCAGTTTGCTTGGTGACCCCAGTTCTCTGATGGATCTAGAAAGCCATTGATTTCCAGTTTGCTCCACATTGTGCCTATGGCGAGGAAGGGCGTGATGACTTTCAAGTTTTTTACATGTTCGAGCTGAACTACAACGATCACTGTCATTTTACATAACTCACCAATCACAAGACGCTTCGAACCCTGAAATACCGTTTGCAGCCCTTGGAGAAAGTGTCTTCGCAGAAGTCCTCGGCTTCATTACGGAGACCATGGCACCCGAGGGACATTGGAGCCAGGAAAGCTGGACTCGGTGTGACTGTGTGGCCTTGTATCATTGGGTGGCTTACTTCTGGGGGATGTTTGTGTACTGATGGGACTACTTATGCCGGACTAAGTGATGTTTTTTGCTGAGCACCTACTATGTGCCAAACACTATTTTAGAGACTGGGAATAGAACTTTGAACAGGATTAACAAAGTATGTGCTTCATGGAATTCTCTTCCTAGCAAGAAACAAAATAGGTGTGGGTTACAGCATAGAAGACCACACGGAGAATGATAACTAGTAGGGAGCCATGAAGCACTACAGGATGATGTCATGGGGGTGCTGTGGGGACCCTATAAGGGGTGGTAAAGGCAGCCATATTCTCCTGGCCAAGGGAGGACTCTCAGGGCTGAAAGTACCTGCAAAGGCTCCCGCATGAGAACAAGGTTGGCTCTTTCAAGGATCAGCAAGGCTGCCTGTGTGGAACCACAGTGAGTGACGGGTCAGTCAAAGGTCACCCTTTTGGGTGATCATCCCACATCAGTCACACACTGAGACGCGTAGAGAATCGGGCTGGCTGAATTAAGTAGCAGCCAACTCAGTATTCTTGCTGCTGGAGGCAGAGAACTGCTTGGGATCAACAAGCCAGGCTCTTAGGCAAGATAAGCCTACACCTCAAACCCCTACAAGCTTGACCAGCTGTGAAATGCTGACAGACCCTCTGAGCTGTTTTCAAGTTCTTCACCAGGTGCAGCGCATGCTCAGTCCAAGCCGACATGACCGACAACTTGACCTTCCACCAGGGGCAGTCGAGAACAGGAGTCCTTCGCTGGGACTCGAACCAGGCTCCAAACACATCACATGCGAGCAACGTCCCAGAATGAGGCGTGCCAAGCATCCCAGAAGCCTTTGCGACAGACTGCCTCTTTGTTCCATCCTTCGCAGTGGAATCCATCTTGGTACTTCCTGCACTCACATCTGACCCTCATAATCCCGCCCACTTCATGACTAAAAATAATGCCTTTTTCCAGCCTCAAATCCTTCATCCAAAGAAACCAAACTCAACCCACTGCCATTGAGTCAATTCCGACTCACAGAGACCCCCACTGGGTTTACAAGGCAGCAATTCTTACAGAAGTGGATTGCCCCATCTTTCTTCTGCGGGCTGGGTAGTAGGTTTGAACTGCCAACTTCCTAGTTAGCACTCAAATACCTTAGGCACTGAACTGTCAGAGCTCTTAAAAAAAAAAAAAAAAACAAAGAGCTCTGGTGGTGTAGGGCCTAAGGCACTTGACTGCTAACCAGAAGGCTGGCAGTTCAAACCCACCAGCCACTCCTCGTAAGGAAGGTGGGGCAATCTACTTCTGTAGAGATGTTATTGTTGTTGTTATGTGCCATTGAGTCAGAGCTGACTCATAGCGACCCCTCCTTGGGTTTCCGAGGTAGAATCACTACGGAAAGTAGATTGCCCCATCTTCCTTCCGAGGAGTGGCTGTTGGGTTTGAACCGCCAGTCTTCTGGTTAGCAGTCAAGTGCCTTAGACACTATGCTACCAGAGCTCCTAGGTACCGCCTTAGAAACCCAAGGAGGGGTCACTATGTGTCGGTCACACTCGAGAGCAGTGTTGTCTTTTTTTTTTGTAAACCTTAGGAAATCCTTTGGCTTCTCTAACGATTACAGCCTAGGTTCTTCTCTGTCCTATAGGGGCTCTGTGAGTCGGAATCAGTGGCACTGTAACACCACCACCACGACCACCACCACCACCACCACCCCAATTTGCAGCGCTTCACGCCTGCGCACTCCAATTCTGATGCCAGCTCCCAGAGCTCCGGGGTGCCTCTCGCTTTATCGGGCGGCTTGTACTTCTAAAATCCAGGCTCGACATCCATACAGGGCCCAGGGCAGTCTCCAGACCCAGGGAAGACCCGTTTGGGGCAGATTTGCCGTTGCCCCCATCCAGGACTACGTTTCCCAGGGGTCATTGCGGAAAGAGGACACACCCATTTCCGGCAGGGGCTGAAGTCGGGGCTTGTGCGCTTCCGGCGGAGTTCTGAAGAGAAAGCCCGGGCGGGGCGGGCGGCTGTGACTGAACCCGGACCTGGGGGAGACGCGGGGGAGTTGGCGTGACTGTGCAAGTGTGACTTGAGGCCTCTGTGACAGACTCGTATGAGTATGTGATTGGGGGGAGAAAGTGGGTATGTGTGTGACTATGGGGTGTTCGCATGTGTGAGAAGTGATTGACTTGGGACTGTGACTGGAGTGTGTGATTGAGGGTGGGGACTGTGCATTTGTGAGGTGTAAGTGGCAGGGGGCCACTGTGACGAGTGGAGGCTGCATGTGAGATATGACTGGCTTGAGAGGTGTGACCGGAGTGTGTGCCTTGGTGTGTGGGGATGTGTGAGATGTGACTGACTTGGCACTGTGACTGAAGTGTGACTACAGGTGGGGACTGTGCATTTGTGAGGTGTGACTGGCTGGGAGGGACTGTGATAGGTGCAGGCTGCATGTGTGAAATGTGACTGACTTGGGACTGTGACTAGAGTATTGCCTGGAGCAAAGGTGGGCGTATGTGAGATGTGCCTGGTGTGTGTGTATGTGTGAGATGTGACTGGCTGGGAGGGGGTGCGTGTGACAACTGTGTTACTGTGTTACTCTGCACGTGCATGCACATCTCAGGAGCATGTAGGAGCCGGTGTGGATTGGCACGAATGGAGTGTGGGAAGTGGCAAAGAGCTGGAAACGCTCCTGGAGGGGACCCTCCCCCACACACACTCAGCCACCAAGAGCCTAGTGTGGCCACAGCCCTAGTCCTGCAGAAGAGCCCAGTTGGGCTGCTGACACTAAAGCATGCCTTGCCTGCTGTACCTGGAGCAGGGAGAGCTCAGGAGACCATGGAGCCTGAGTACAGAGGTAAGAGTGACAGTTCGGTTGGGTGCCCCAGGAAGAGTGGAAGTTGAGGTTTCGGGGTGCTGTCCTTTAGGGCCCAAGTGCTGGAGCAGGATGTCCTGGCCTTCAAGTTGGGTGGATGTGGAAGTCTAATGATTTGGAGGCTCCCCTGAGCCTGATAACGAAGCAGAGGCCAGTGACGAACCCTGACTTGTCCAGGGTCACTTGACCAGACACCTCCCCTTCTAGGTCTTTTTGTGATACCTCCAAGGACCCACAGAACATGACAGTGCTCTTCAAGAAGGGTCTTGGCACTTAGTTGTTTACCTGTCAGAGTGCTTTTGCATATATCACTGGTCTGGGGCTTGGGAGGAAGGTGAGATTCACAGCTCCATCCAGAGTGCTGAGGGTTCCCAGCCTTCCTGTGGCTTACTCACCTCTTAGTCACTGAAAGAAAATATTCCTGGCAAGCATGTTGTGATCAGCTGCTAGCCTAAAGATTGGTGGTTCCAACCCACCCAGTGGCACTGCATGGAAAGATCTGGTGATTACAGCCTAGAAAACCCTTTGGACAGTTCTAATCTGTAATACAGGAGCTCTGGTGGCATAGTGCCTAACGCATTTGACTGCTAACTAGAAAGCTGGCAGTTCAAACCCACCAGCCACTCCTCAGAAGGAAGATTGGACAATGTACTTCCATAGTGATACCGCCTCGGAAACCCAAAGAGAGATCGCTGTGAGTTGGGTCCAACTCCACAGCAAACAACAACAACAAATAATTGTTGCACTGCCAAAGGCATTTGACTGCTAACCAGAAGGCTGGCAGTTCAAATCCACCAGCCACTCCTTGGAAGGAAGGTTGGGCAATCTACTTTCATAGTGATACTGCCTTGGCAACCCAAGGAGGGCTCACTATGAGTTGGAGCCGGCTGGATGGCAGTGAGTTTGGTTTTTATGGAATCTGCAATACATGGGGTTGCCATGAGTTGGAATCGACTAGATGGTGATGGGTTTAGTCAGTGAAAGAAAGCCTTTCTATTCCTCTCTCACGCTGTTGGGTTTGAACTGGAGAGTGAGGGGAAAGGAGCAGTGCTCAGCCTTCTTGTACTTTGCTTATTTCACTGCAGGCAGTAATGCCTAATGTTTACTGAGTATTTACTACCTGCCAGGCACCTTTCTAAGACCTTTTGGGTAAGTAACACCAAAACTCATGTTATCAAGTCAGAACTCCCTTTCTCTCTCTCTCTCTCTCTCTTTTTTTTACAGATGAGGATACCAAAGCACAGAGAGGATAAGTAATTGCTTATTAAAAGTGGAAGAGCCAGGATGCAGATCCAGGGTACACTGACTCTGTGATCCCCTCTCTGTGCTGGCTTTCATGGAAACCTCTCAACTGTCTGAGGTAGGGATTTTCAACCCCTTTGGATGAGTTTTGGGTTGCACAGTTGAGGAAACCAGTTGGTCAGGTGAGAGGGTTAAATAACGTCAAGGATTCAGATCCCAAAACTTGCACTGAGCAAGTTCTTTCTTTCTATGTTTTTTTCTTTTCCCTTGAGCTTTCTGACCTCAGCTCCACTTGTGTAAAATGGAGATGATAATATTATTTATCTCACAGGACTGTTGTAAAGATTTGATGAGCTCAGACATGTAAAGTGCTTGGTGTAGTCCCTGCCACAATAAGGGTTCATTGTTACTATCACCTTTATAACACTTGGAGAAGGTGAAAGGTTTAGGGAAAAGAGGCTAGAATTAGGGCATTCAGGGAATCCCTGAACACAGTGCCTGTATTTTATGTCAAGTACTTTTATCCTTTACTCTGAAAAAACTTAGTTTGGGGAGGTCAGGTGACTTTTTCAAAACTGTAGTCTGTCACAAAGCAAAACGAGAACCTGGATGTTGTGACTTTTTTTTTTTTTTTCTTTTTTGGAAAATGGATATGAGGCAGTTAATGAGCTGTCTTTGCCACAAATCCCCACTTTAGGGTTAGTTGGCTTTTTGTTTTGTTTTGTTTTAATTGTGGCACAATGTACATAACATAAATGTGGTATTTTAACTGTTTTAAAGTGACAGTTCAGTTATAATTGGTACATTCACAACGTTGTGCCACCACCACCACCACTATCTAGTTCCAGAGTGTTTTCATCACTCCAAAGAGGAAACATGATAATTACTTTGGTTCCATTATCTGCAAGCCACATGTACTTTCTGTTGTAAAAAAGCTAATGCCTTTTCTGTGGAAGATGGCTTTTTCCAAGGTAGTCATTTTAGAATCTTCCTGACAAGGAGCACAAAAAACAAAACAAAAAAAAACCCATAGTCAACTGGTAGACCATGTGATCCTCAGCCTATATGACTATGAGACCAGAAGAACTAGATGGTACCTGGCTACCACTGTCAACCACTTGGAGGGGGATCTTTGTAGGAGATCCTGGATAGAGAGGGAGAACAATGTGGAACAAAACTCAAAATCATTAAGAGAAAAAAAAATGTGGAAACTGGGTTTGCGGGTCTGATAGAGCCTTATGAAAGTCCTGAGATTATGGCCCCTAGCTACCCTTCAGGTCTGGAATTGAACTCACTCCCTTGGCTTCCAGCCAAACAACAAACAGGCACACAGGGTGAACATTTACACTAGGAGATCCTTGGAGAGGATCAATTACATTATCCTTGGAGATCAATCATGGTAGAACAGATTCTTGGAGAGATTGATCATGGGAGAATAGAAGGGCAGTGTATGCACAGGGAGACAGCTCAGGGGCCAGGAGTGCATGGGAGGGAAGGAGGCAGGGAAGAAGGAACCAGGTGGAGGAAATGAGAAGAGACCTGTTACATTGTGGCAATTTGTAGTCAATGTCTTGAGACACAATAAGTAGGAACTGCTGTGTGGAAAATGAATTTGCTTTGTAAACTTTCACCCAAATCACAATAAAAATTAACAAACAAACAAACCCGTAGTTATGGAGTGGATTCTAACTCATATACAGTAGAACTGCTTCATAGGTTGCCAAGACTATAAATCTTTAGCAAAGCCAACTGCCACATCTTTTTCCACTGAGCCACCAGGGGGCGTAGTCCACTTAAGCAGTGCCCTCTTGAGCATGTAACTTGGTGGTGGAGCCAGGCAAACCTGGGTTGGCAGCTGGGCTCCGTTTTTGCAAGCTGCCTGATTTGTACAAAAGACTTCACTTACCAGGGCTTTCATGAGTAAAACGGTGATGATGCTCCTTTTCACGATGGTGGAGATTAAATGAGAGTATTAATCAGTTCAGCACCCCTGGTATATCTCTGTCGTTAATGAGTAGATGGCTTTCAGAGAGAGGTTGTGCTTAGCCTGCAAACCCAGAGCCCAAGGGAACCACAGCTGTGAATTACATTTCTGTCAGCAACTGCCCTGGGCTGTGAGGGGACAGTGGGGGACGTGAGAACAGAGGAAAGCAACAGAAGACAAGGTTTCGGGGCTGTGGTTATCAGAGCTCCTCAGTCTCTCACCACTCCTCAGTCCTACCCCAGCTCTGCCTTCTCAGGACAAAGCCCTTCTCCAGAGGAGCCGGGAAGAGGAAGTGGTGACAGGAGTCGGACCTCTTAAAGCCATGTCTCAGGTGAGTTGGGATTCCCTTTCCCATCCCTGAAGTATAGAGTTGTTTTTTAGGATTTACTGATGTTTGTTTGTTTCTGAAAATTGTCTACCTGAGTTCCACGGTGGGGCCTTGTTCCTAATTCTTGTCAGTCTGGTGAGTGTTGGGACTACCGGGATAGACTCCGGCATCTCAGTCCCCACTCAGAACTTCTCCTTTCTGCTCGGCATTTGTTTTTCCTTTGAGAAATGCCCCAGCACAGTCTTCTTGTAGGCATCTGGCAGAGCAGAAGTAAACTTCTTGAAGTACATTTGAGGGCTGCTGTGTTCCTGGTCCCTACATCCCAATCCCATTACAAAGATTTTTACGTTGTGTGATGGATCTTTTCCACTTTCAGATTCTGAATTGAGGACATTTATACTTACTTATTCACTTACTCTTCAAGTAAGTCGGGAGCTCTGGTGGTGTAGTGCCTAAGGCATTTTGTCTGCTAACCAGAAGGCTGGTGGTTCAAACCCACCAGCCACTCCTCGGAAGGAAGGTTGGGCAATCTGCTTCCATGGTGATACTGCCTCGGAAACCCAAGGAGGGGTCGCTGTGAGTCAGATCTGACTCGATGGCAATGACTTTGGTTTTTTGGGGTTTTTTTTGTTTGTTTGTTTTGTTTTGGTTTCAAGTAAGTCAGGTTGTCACTTGAGAAACATTTTTGCTTCTCTTTACATATTTTCTAAATGCCTTTGAAGCTAGAGCTGAAGAGCTACAAGGTCACGTATGATGCACTCGACGCTGTGAGCAGATACTGGGGACTTTTCATTTCCTGTGGAATGACAATGTGAAAATAATAATAGCATTCTAGATTTGAGAGGGTCCCAGTTCGGGGAATGGTGGACCAAGTATACTCTTATCTTGTCTTTCCCACTAAAAAGGACAGAATGTGTAGAGCAGCTGTTTGAGGACTCTGAAAAGCAAGCAGCCAAGCAAGCAGCAATGTTGGATTGGAGAAGGCCAGCAAGGCCAGCATGTGAAGCACCATCAAACCTGCAGTGCTTTCACTATGGTTTTCCTCCCAGGAGATCCTCCAAGTGGGCATTGGTGTGAACAGTAAAAGGAGCAGAAGTCTGCTAGTTCTTTCTCGAGGAAGAAATGAATTTCCTAATGCTCAGAGAGAAAATGGGGGAATGCCCCTTCCATTTTTTCCTCCTTTTTTTCTCTTTTCTGATCCTCCAGTGGTAGTCCACGGGATGTGCAGAAGCCTGAGACTGAAGGAGAAGTTTTCTCTCTGATCAAAGGAGCTATGGTCCTAAGAGGATGGGCTGAACCTCCATGACTTTAATTCTGTTTCTGACCTCTTCCTGCTTGTGCCCAGAAATGGGTGCAGTCACAGGAAGTGCATAGCAGAATAGGAATAAATAAAGGACCAGATATTTGGCTGGAGTGCCAAAAAGGCAAGACCCAGGGAACCAGGAAGTACTAGGGAGGTCGCAGACAGGGGCTATTTTTTTTTATTTTTATTGTGATTTGGGTGAAAGTTACAGAGCAAATTCATCATCCATAGAGCAGTTCATGTATACTTTGTCTCGTGACATTGACTGTAATCTCCCACAGTGCAACAGCTTTCCTCCCACTTCCTCCCCATAGCCACCTCTTCTCTGTGTCCTTCCCTCTCATCCACTCCTGCCCCCTGAGCTGTCTCCCTGTGTATACACAGCCCTTCTATTTGCCCATGATTGATCTCTCCAAGGAGTATATGTACCTAATATAAATGTCCAGCTCATGTGCCTGTCTTTTGTTTGGCTGGAAGAAGACACAGGAGTGGGTTCAATTCCAGACCTGAAGGGGACCTAGGGGTCATAGTCTCAAGGTTGCCACCAGGCTCTATCAGACCAGCAAACTTGGTCCAGGGGCTATCTTTTGAAAGCAGTCCTATAAAGTTGTTGATGAACCTGGGTATACTTACTCTCAGCTACTCATACGTGTATCTGACCCTACAGAGCATACTGTGGTCTTTGATAACTGGAGTAAGGGATAGATCACTGCCTAGGACCCAAGTTGGCCACTGGGTAGTGTATATGCAGAACTGAGGTGAATATCATCGCAAAGCCTTTGCAAATAGAATGTACGTTGAAACTACAACTCACAGAAGGTTAGTCTTGCAGCCTGAAAAAAAAAAGTCAATATTCTTCAAAGATTTAAACATGATACCATCCCATAATATTCAGAATGTCCAGGACACAATCCAGTATTACTCCATTATTAAAAAAAAAAAAAAAACAGAAAAGTCTCAGTTTACATGGGAAAAAGACAATAAACACCAAAATGATAGAGATGTTGGAATTATCTGACAAAGCACCTATGATAAAAATGCTCCAACAAGTAAGGTGAACACTCTTGAAACAAATGAAAAGATAGAAAGTTTGAGTAAAGAACTAGAAAATCTAAACGAAGAATGAAAAATAGAATAACCAAAATAAACTCACTGGATGGTCTCAACAACAGAATAGAGATGACAGAAGAAATAGTGAATGTCAAGATAAATCGAAATCTGATCGGAACAACAGAGAAAAAATATTGAACAGAATCTCAGCGCCCTGTGGGACGAAGCAAAAATGTCTAACATTCGTATCAATGAAGGAGAGGAGAAAGTGTAGAAAAAATATTAGAAGAAACAATGGCTGAAACTTTCCAAATTTGGCAAAAGATACAAACCCATGGATACATTGAGTACAGAATAATCAAAACATAATAAAGAAATCCTTGCCCTGACACATCAAAATCAAGCAGCTAAAAACTTTAAGACAAAGAAAAAATCTTGAAAGCAGCCAAAGAAACATGTAACCCACAGGCAACAGCAGTTTTCATGACATGGGTTTTTCTTCAGAAACCTTGTAGCAAGAAGGGAGTAGAATAATGGTGTTAAAGTGCACAAATTAAACAACTGTTAATCCAGAATTCTAGGCTGAAAAGACCCTTTAGGAGTGAAGATGAAATAAAGTTTTCTGATATAAAGGAAAAGTAGAACCTGCTCTAAAAGAATTGCTAAAGGAAGTTCTTCAGATAGCAGCTGTACCAGAAGGAAATTTGAAACATCAGGAATGAACAAAGGGAAACAGGTATGTACATGTGCATATTTACATACATGTATATGTAAACCAAACCCACTGCCGTCAGGTCGATTCTGACTCATAGTCACCCCCTTGGGTTTCCAAGGCTGTATCACTATGGAAGTAGATTGCCCAGTCTTGCTTCCACAGAGTGGCTGGTGGGTTTGAACCACCAACCTTCTGGTTAGCAGTCAGATGCCTTAGGCAGTGTGTTACCAGAGCTTCTTAAAATCTTACTGAAGATAATTCAAAAACAGTTGCAGCAGTATATTGACAGAGAACTTCCAGAAATACAAGCTGGATTCAGAAGAGGACATGGAACAAGGGATATCATTGCTGATGTCAGATGGATCTTGGCTGAAAGCAAAGAATACCAGAAAGATGTTTACTT
>NW_006922197.1:327352-341795 GCF_000298275.1 Orycteropus afer afer
CCATACTCACTGCAGTCAAGTCAATTCCAACACATAGTGACCTCTATTGGGTTTCCAAGGCAGTAAACTTTTTTTTTAATGCATTTTATTGAAATACGGTTTATGTACAGTGAAATACACAAAACTAAAATGACATGGGTCAATGGTTTTTGTGTGTTTTTGGCAGTGTTCCTCCCCTCCCTTCCCACTCCTGGTAACTGACAAAGGATGTTTCCTTCCATATATAAACCTTTCCTTGATTTTTTACAATAATGAACTAAAACTATCCTTGTCCTTCTGTGATTGACTTATTTCACTCAGCATAATATCCTCCAAGTTCATCCATGTTATGTAGTGTTTTACAGATTCTACATTATTCTTTAGGGTTTCATAGTATTCCATTGTGTGTATGAACCATAGTTTGGTTATCCATTCTCCTGTTGATGGGCACGCAGGTTTTTTCCATCTTTCTGCTATTGTAAATAGTGCTGTGGTGAGCATGGGTGTGCATATATATGTTCTTATCCTGGATCTCATTTCTTTAGGATACATACCTAGTAATGGAATGGCTGGGTCAAATGGTATTTCTAATTCCAACTTTTTAAGGAATTGCCATACTGTTTTCCACAGTGGTTGTATCATTGTACAGTCCCACCAGCAGTGTATGAGAGTCCCAGTCTCTCCACACACTTGACAGTATTTGTTATTTTCTGTCTTGTTGAATTTTGCCATTCGTGCTGGGATGAGATGGTAGCTCATTGTTGTTCTGATTTATATTTCTCCGATGGCTATTGATCATGAGCATTTCTTCATGTATTTGCTGACTGCCTGAAGATCCTCTTTGGTGAAGTGAGTATTAATGTCTTCTGCTAATTTTTTAATGCATTTTATTGAAATATAATTTATGTACAGTGAAATACACAAAACTAAAGTGACATGGGTCAATGCTTTTTTTGTTTTTTGCAGTGTTCCCTCCCCTCCCCTCCCACCTCTGGCAACCAACAAAGAAAGTTTCCCTCCATGTATAAATCTTTCCTTGACCCTCCACAGCAACAAACTAATACTGTATTTGTCCTTCTGTGATTGACTTATGTCACTCAGCTGAATGTCCTCCAAGTTCATCCATATTATGTGGTGTTTTGCAGACTCTGCATTATTCTTTACTGCTGCATAGCATTCCATTGTGTATATACCATAGTTTGGTCATCCACTCTTCCACTGATGGGCATGTAGGTTGTTTGCATCTTGTTGCTATTGTAAATAATGCTGCGATGAACATGAGTGTGCATAAATCTGTTCCTGTCCTGGCTCTCACCTCTCTAGGATATATACCTAGTAATGGGATTGCTGGGTCAAATGGTATCTCCAATTCCAACTTTCTAAGGAATCACCATATTGCTTTCTGCAGTGGTTGTATCACTTCACAGTCCCACTAGCAGTGTATGAGAGTCCCGATATCTCCACATCCTTGCTGTTGTTGTTATTATGTGCCATCAAGTCAGACTAGCAACCCTTCCTTGGGTTTCCGAGGCAGTATCACTACAGAAGTAGATTGCCCCATCTTCCTTTTGTGGAGTGGCTGGTGGGTTTGAACCACTGTCTTCTGGTTAGTAGTCAAATGCATTAGGCACAGCACCACCAGGGCTCCTTGTGGTGTGTGTGTGTTTATGACTGAATGAATGACACATTTGGACATTTGGAAAGTTGGTTTATCTTGAGTTTGGTTAAGAAAGTTGGTCTTGAGGTTTTTTTTTTTGTTTTGTTTTTGTTTGTTTAATGTGTTCAATAGTAGAAGATTAATAGCTTAGACTTATTGAGAGAGCTCTGGTGGCATAGTACCTAAGGCATTTGACTGCTAACCAGAAGGCTGGTGGTTCAAACCCACCAGCCACTCTTCAAAAGGAAGATTGGGCAATCTGCTTCCATAGCAATACTGCCTCAGAAACGCGAACAGGGTTTGAACATAGGTAGTCTGGCTTCAGAGACTATGCTTGTCACTACCACAGTATGTGGTAATTAGATAAAATATCACCTTGCTCTGGTTGATGAGGGAATGAAGCCCATGCAGCAAAACACAACTTCCTTGACACATGTTCACATCATGTTATCTCCTTTGATACGTCTCAGTAGATTATCAAAAACCAACTTTCCAAATGTGTTCTGTATTCTTTTTCTATATGTGTGTGTGTGTGTGTCTTTGGTGAAGGCTTATACAGCAGTTTCAGTTCCCATTCAGCAGTTTCTACACAGATTGTTCAGGACATTGAGTATAGTCTCCACAGTGCATGAACGTCTCATTCCTTCTGTTCTGCTTGTTCTGTTTCCATTCATCTAGTTTCCCTGCCCCCTTACATTCTCATTTTTGTTTTAAAGTCATTGTTGGATGTTTGGTCTCATATAGGTTATTTTTTAAATTAGCACAGTACTTATAGGTGTGATACGCATTATTTTTCAAGTCAGTTTGTTATTTGCCTACAAGGTGACCTCAGAGGTTAGAGTGAGTTCAAGGTTTGAAGAGCATCTCAGAGAATCCTGTAGTCTCAACTAGTCCAGTAGGTCTGTTTTTGTTGTTGTTGTTGTTTTTGTTGTTTTTTAGGAATTTGAGGTTCTATGCCACATTTTTCTCCCATTCAATCAGGGTCCATCTATTGTGGTCCTGATTAGAAGTCCATAGTGTAGTTGGGCACCATTTAGTTCATCTGGTCTCAGAGTAGATGATGTCATGGTTCATGTAAACTCTTTGTCCTGTAGCTAGTTTCTTCTTTGAGTCTTTAGTTTCCTTTCTGTTTTGCTGTGGATGAGTAGAGAACAATAGTCTTGCATGGCCACTCACAAGTTTTTAAGACTCTGGACACCACTCACCAAACTAGGATGTAGAACAGAACTTCATGAACTGCAGTGTTCTGCATTCTTAATACAACTGTGATTTTAATTTAGAATGAAAAAGATTGCTAGGTTTTGGTTTCTCCTTTTTTTTTTTTTTTTTTTTGTATATCTCTTAGCACCTCAAGAACACTAAGATTCCTTAGCAAATATTGTTGGGATTGAAATCATGTTCATCAGATTAGCACCCTTCCTTGAAACTTCCCCTTGCAGTCCCAGAGGCTCTCTAATTTCCCCAAGTAGAGAAGTGGGCCACCTCTTAAAATAAGTAACATAATCTAGCATTGATTATATCTTGTTTTGAATGCAGTCACCATTTTTTTTCTCATGTGAGAATGTCTTCTCATCATAAAGTTGTAAATGTTCTGAGAATGGAGAATATCTCACGTTCTTCTTTTCTTCTGCCTAATAAGTACAAGATAACTAGGCAGAAAGACTGTCTAATAACTACCTGACTTGGATCACTGAGACCCCATAGCATTTACTCAAACAGTGTTTTCATCCCAGAGTGAAAAACATAATCTTTACCCTAAAGCAGCATGGGGGTATGAAAACAGATTGAGCAAGAGTGAAAAACAAAGATATCACTTTTATGATTAAGCTGTGTTTGATCCAAGTCATGGTATCTTCAGTCACCTCATACGCATGTGAAAGGTGCTCAGTGAATGAGGAAAACTGGAGAAGAGTTGATGTATTTGAGGTATAGTGTTGGTGAAGAATATTGAATATACCATTGAATGCCAGAAGAATAAACAAATGTATATTGAAAGAAGGACAGCCAGAATGTTCCTTAAAAGTGAGGATGACAAGACTTTGTCCTATGTACTTTAGACATGTTATAGGAGGGACCAGTCACTGGAGAATGATGTCATGCTCGGTGAGGGTCAGCAAGAAAGAGGAAGGCCCTCAGCAAGATGGATGGTCACAGCGGCTGCAACAGTGGCTCACACAGAGCCGTGATTGTGTGGATGACCCAGAACCGAGCAGCACTTCATTCTCTTATACGTGGGGTCATTATGATTCAGAACCATCTCAGCGGCCCCTAATAACAACACACCGGTGTCATTTCAGGGCTTAGTGACTTTCACGGATGTGGCCATAGACTTCTCCCAAGGAGAGTGGGAATGGCTGAACCTTGCTCAAAGGAGTTTGTACAGGAAGGTGATGTTGGAGAACTACAGGAACCTGGTCTCTGTGGGTAAGAGCATTTTTCTCCTCCTGCCTCCCTATAACTCAGAAATCCTTCCTGTCTATCTTAGTTATCGAATTCTGCTGAAAGAGAAATACCACCAGTACATGATTCAATCCATAACACTGCCTTAATCAGCATTTTCTTGCCTTGGTCTTCTCTCTCAAGACCAGAATGAGGACTGGTTCATAGTTATATTCTCACAGTTCAGAGGCTGGTAAGTCCGTATTCAGGGCACTGGATCTAAGGGAAGGCTTGCTTTCTCTGTGGCCTCTGTGGGAAGGACTGCCTCTAAAGCTCGTGTTTCCTGGTTGCTTGCAGACCTCCATGTGGTTTGGCATCTGTCTTCCCCCATTTCTGCTTGCTCACTTGCTTGTTTAAACTCTTTTATATCTTACAACAGACTGACTTAAGACATACCCTACACTGATACTATAATTAACATAAGAAAGAAGGCCTGTTTCCCAATGCGATTAAAACCATAGGCATTGGATTTACAAGACATATTTGTGGGGGTACCCAATTCAGTCCATAACCTCTCTCAAGACCATGAGGACTGGGTCGTAGTTTTGGTATACCCATATCATGGCCAGTTACCGTCTCTTTCTCCACATGCAGGTCTTTGCATTTCTAAACCAGATGTGATCTCCTTATTGGAACAGGGGAAGGAGCCCTGGGAAGTGAGTGGAAAGATGACAAGAGGTGAGTGTGGCATAACCAGAGGGGAGGAAACTATTGTCAAGATAATTTCTTTTCTCAGATACGTGGTGGAAAATACCTCTCAGTCCCCGGGGCCTGTGGAGAGAATTGAGGCCTCACCAACACAGGATTCCCCATACATCCCCTTCTACATCCCTTCTCTCCGTAACTCAGTCTTTAGTTCTCTGGGTTCCATTTCTTCCAGCTCCCCCACCTCTCTATTTCTTAAGATATCTTTTTTCTGACACTGGAGTATTTTCTCAACAGTTGCCTTTGATTGAATAATTGGTAATGGATTCATTCAGTCATTCCTCATTTATTGACTCTGGTTTTTTTTTTTCAGTCACTCTGACAGTGCCAGTTAGAGAAGTTAGTAAGTGTAATAAGCTACCAAGGAATTGATCATTCTTAGGGGTGACAGGGAGTGGTGCACTGGTGAAGTACTTAGCTGCTGGCTGAAAGGTTGTGGTTCAAACCCACCAACCACACTGTGGGAAAAAGATGTAGCAGTCTGCTGCTATAAAGATTTGCAGCCTTGGAAACCCTATAGAACAGTTCTACTCTGTCCTCTAGGGCCGCTGTAAGTTGGAATTGACTCTATGGTAGTGCGTTTTCTTTCGGCTCTGCTTCTGCGAAGATTTGCAGCCTTGGAGACCCTATAGGGCAGTTCTGCTCTGTCCTCTGGGGGCACTGTGGGTCAGAAGCAGCTTGACAGCTATGGGTATAAACACCTTCCTCTGAGTTGTTAATCACCTCTGACTTACAGTGACCTCATGCACAACAAAATGAAACCGTGACCCACCCTGAGCCATCTTCACAATAGTTGGAACACTTGTGTGCATTGTTGTAGCCACTGTGTTTTGCGTGCCTTCCAGCCTGAGGGCTTACCTTCCCAGCACTCCCTCGAACACTGTTGTGACCCATAGACTTTTCATTGGCTGATTTTTACAAGGAGATGGACAGGCCTCTCCTAGCCTGTCTTAGTCTGTAAACTCCACTGAAACCTGTCCACCATGGCTGACCTTGGTGTTTTTTCAAATATCAGAGGCATGGCTTCCAACACCATGGCAACACATACTCCACCACATGTGACAGTTGACAGGCAGGTGGCAAACATGTACTTCACGTCAATTAAAAAAAACCTCCACTTTCCACAGAAGAGTCATTCACATTTTTAGGTAAGGGTTTTTGTTTTTTGTTTTGTTTTGTTATTTTTAATTTAGTTTTTTTTGTTGTTGTTTTCCATAGGTTGTATACATACGTGGTACAAAATTTTAAAGGTGTAAGTTGGTTTAGAGTGAAAATTGAGATTCTCTCTTCTGTACAGCAGCCACCTGCTGTCCTTCCCTAGAGGCACAATGAATAAGGCATTTCGCTGCCAACCAGAAGCTGGAGCTCTGCTGGTGCAGTGCCTAAAGCATTTGACTGTTGGCAGTTCCCATCAGCCACTACGTGGAAGGAAGGTGGGGCAAGTTACTTCTGTAAAGATTTACCACCTCAGAAACCCAACGGGGGTTGCTGTGAGTCAGGATTGACTCGATGGCAATGAGGTTTGTTTTTTTCTTTTTGAGAGGCTTATTCTTCTGTGTAAATACACGTAGAATAGGTGTAGATTCTTTTTCACGTACAGCGAAACCTGTCAGAGCCAGATTTGATGATACTGTGCTATTCTCCCAGGTCTTGCAGGGTTTCTGCCTCTGACAGGTGCAGTCTTACCACTTTCCTTTTGCTCATTTTGATGGATGTTTGTGTTTCCTTCCCTGAGAGGCTCACACAGGTTCCAGCTTTCCGAGGTTTTACTGTCTGTGGTGGTGTACAACACACACTATCCTGCACTGTACGCTTTTGTTTACAGTGATGATTGTAATTATTGTAATTGTTACTGTCTTTTATTTACATTAAACAACTGGTAGTACCCACACCCACTGTTTTTCTTTCCTCACTTCTGAAGCTACCTGACAGTGTGAACAGCTGCATCCTGTTCCACTGTGTGTGTGACTGCAGCGTAACCTGCTCAGCCAATCTTCTGTTGTTGTACGCTTATTATGTTCCTTTCAGTCATATCTTATTGTCAGTAGCACTTCACTGAGAAGTCCTGCACAGAAGTCATTTTCACACAAATGGTAGTAAAGCTGTAAGCCATAACTTTAGGATTGCAATTCCTGGGTCAAGGGCATGTGCGTTTGTGATGTTTTTACATACTGGCGAATTGCCCATCATAGAAGTTGTAACGAAAAGAGTCAGCTTACACTTAGGTGCTGGTGCTGGCACTGCTGACACTGTAAAACCACTCACCACAAAGGACACTCTGCTCCTGGGGACCCTGTGCGTGCCTGAGGAGGACTGTGTGCCACAGAAAACACAGTTATGAGTTGTGGTTTACACACCTGGAGAAAAGAGTGGGAATAAATAAATTAGAAAACAGTAGGTCTAATGAAAACAAACTCCTAGAAATATTTTTTTAAAAATAGTAACTTATATAAACTGCGAGGAAAGATGAGAGAATAAGTGAAAAATACGAATTATCAGTGTAAGAGATGGTCTGCAGCAGGGTTAGGTTGATGCCTTGTGTACCACAAGCCAGACAAGCCTGGAGACCCAGCGACCTGATACAGAAGCATGTGTAGATCTGAGCTGAAGAAGGACCCCACAGATACTGAGCTGTGAACTACCTGGACTGTATGGAATTGTCCCAATTTGTGTTGTGTTGTATATCATATTTTAAACCATCTGTAAACACTGTTTGTCTTTTCTTACTTGCCATCAGTTAATGCATTGGGATAATCTAAGTAGTTTTTCATTGAAGTAGTGATTTGGACTTTAGCTGTGTGCAGACCCTTTCATTCACATACTCCACTCACTGGTTCCTTCCCTTTCCTATATCTTACTATGAATAGATCTACCTACAGGGAAAAAAAACAATGGAAAGTAACCACAGGTGCAAAGAAAAGAAACATGTGAATATATTTTTCTCAAGCTCTGGTGGCAGAGTGCCTAAGGCATTTGACTGCTAACCAGAAGGCTGGTGGTTCAAACCCACCAGCCACTTCTCAGAAGGAAGGTTGGGCAATCTACTTCCGTAGCGATACCACCTCAGAAACTCAAGGAGGGGTCTCTATGAGTCAGATCCGACTTGACGGCAGTGCGTTTTTGTGTGCATATGCAAATAATTTGAAAACTTAGATGAAATGAATGATGTTCTAGGAAAATCTGAATTACCACAGTTAACACTACAGGAGATGCATAATTTAAACAGACTAATTATTATTGAAGTATTGGAAGTTACTTAAGAACTGCCTCCCCCAAGAAAAGAAGCAACAGCCCCAAGTCATTTCACAAATAAATTCTATTAAACGTGAAGAAAAATGTCACCAATGCTATTTAAAATGTTCCAGGGCAAAGAAAGGAGGAATTTTTAAAAGTTTTGTTTATAATATTTTATTATTACATTTGATACTAAACTTTGCCAACATAGTATCAAAAAAAAAAAAAAAGAAAGAAACTACAAACCAATCTGAATTAATAACATTGGTGAACTGAATATAAGGTCACATTGAAATAATATACCTTGACCAAAGAGGATTTCTTTCAGAAATGGAAGGATGGCCAGATCACATAACCTTAGCTAGGAGCTATCAAAGCATGGACCAGGTATAAACATGGCTTTGATAACTGTTTAACTTTAATAACTGTTACTTCTTTGTAGAAATCCTCATTCTCCTAGTATTTAATAAGGAGACATTTGCTTTCTTAATGTTTTTCAGACTTGGCGTATGAGTGGATGACGAATGTGCTATCTCCAAAGCAGGACATTTATGAAGAACAGTTATCTGCGGCTATGCTAATGGAAGAACTTACAAGCTGTGGCTTTGAATTCCCCACATTCCGAGAACACTGGAAATGTGAAAACCTGTTTGAGAGGGACCCTGTAAGTCAGAAGACACCTTTTAGGCAGGAGGTGATCACTCATATAGATACTTTTACTGGGGAAAGGGACAGCTCTAACAAACATGGGACAGTTTCTCATCTGGATACAGGATCTTACATAAAACATGTTGTTCCTGTGGAATTGAGGATGTGTAATTGTGACACAGATAACAAAAGCTTAAAAAAGCACTCAGTTCTGAGAAAACACAAGCAAGTCTCTGAAGAAAAGAAACTTTTGAGATGTAATGACTGTGAGAAAACCTTTACCAAAATCTCAACCCTTACACTCCATCAAAGAGTTCACACCGGAGAGAAACCATATGAGTGTATCGAGTGCGGGAAAGCCTTCAGCCAGAGTGCCCACCTCACTCAACATCAGAGAATACACACAGGAGAAAAACCCTTTGGATGTTCTGAATGTGGAAAATCCTTCAGCCAGAATGCTCATCTTATTCAACACCAGAGAGTTCACACTGGAGAAAAACCTTACCAATGCAAGCAGTGCGGCAAAGCCTTCAGCCAGCTGGCACACCTTGCTCAGCATCAGAGAGTTCACACTGGAGAGAAACCCTATGAATGCATTGAATGTGGGAAGGCTTTTAGCGACTGCTCATCCTTAGCTCATCATCGGAGGATTCACACTGGGAAGAGGCCTTATGAATGTATTGACTGTGGGAAAGCCTTCAGGCAGAATGCTTCCCTTCTACGTCATCGAAGGTATTACCATACTGGGGAGAAACCCTTTGATTGTGTTGATTGTGGCAAGGCTTTCACTGATCACATAGGACTTATTCAGCATAAAAGAATCCATACTGGAGAGAGGCCTTACAAATGTAGTGTATGTGGGAAGGCCTTTAGCCATGGCTCATCCCTGACTGTCCATCAGAGAATTCATACAGGAGAGAAACCCTACTGCTGTAGTATTTGTGAGAAAGCCTTTAGCCACCGGGGCTCACTTACTCAACATCAAAGAGTCCATACTGGAGAGAAACCCTACGCGTGTAGGGAATGTGGGAAAGCTTTCCGGCAGAGCACACACCTTGCTCACCATCAGAGAATTCATACTGGTGAGAAACCTTACGAATGTAAGGAATGTGGGAAGACCTTCAGCCAGAATGCACACCTTGTTCAACACCAGAAAATACACACTGGAGAGAAGCCCTATGAGTGTAAGGAATGTGGTAAGGCCTTCAGTCAGATTGCACACCTTGTTCAACACCAGAGAATCCACACTGGTGAGAAGCCTTACAAGTGTATTGAATGTGGGAAGGCCTTTAGTGATGGTTCCTGTCTCATTCAACATCAGAGACTCCACACTGGCAAAAGACCTTATGCATGTGTTGACTGTGGAAGGGCATTCAGACAGAGGGCATCCCTTATTTGTCATCAAAGATGTCATACTGGTGAGAAGCCTTATGAATGCCATGTTTGTGGGAAAGCTTTTAGCCATCGTAAGTCCCTTACTCTCCACCAGAGAGTTCACACAGGTGAGAAGCCTTATGAGTGTGCAGAATGTAGCAAAGCCTTCAGCCAGATTGCCCATCTTACTCTTCATAGGAGAATCCATACTGGAGAAAGGCCCTATGAATGTAAAGAGTGTGGAAAAGCCTTCAGGCAAAGTGTACATCTCGCTCGTCATCAACAAATTCACACTGGAGAGCCATCCTCTTGTATTTCCTTTTCCTCACACCCACACCAGAGTCCTGTAGAGTCAGTCTTCTAAATACCTCTGCAGTCCATCCACTTTTTTCCAGCTCCTGTCCCATCATTGTAGTCCAAGACAGAACCATCTTGGTTGGATTTTTGCAATTGTATTGCAACCATTTTTCCTCTTACTTCTCTCAAGTGCATTGTTAACTGTAGCCAGCTTAATGTTTTAAAAATAAAAATATATATTCATGTTAATTTCCCATGTAAAACCCTGCTTTTGAAGAATATGTTAGATAATCCATGACAGGGGTTTAACACACAACCTTTGGCATAAATAAAACACTACTCTAAATAAATGCCAGCCATCAAAGTACAGGGGGGATGTTTTCTTTATGAACAATCATATTCACCTGCAAGTAAAATGAACAAGTAGACCAAGACTTAAGACAGAGTTTAAAGCAGGCATAGGGTTACTTGCTCTCCCAGCCAGTAGAGAAGATAAACACACTCGGAACTGAAAGATGCACAGGGCAGTGTGGTGGCCACCCACTCCCTCTGTGGATATAAGGACATGTTGCATTGCTGTTGAGTAATTTCACCTCACCTGACCCTTGGAATTGAGAACAGGCCAATTAGAACAAAGGCATTTGGCATCTAGAGGAACAGGAAGGAGAGGCAGGAACAGAAGGGGAAAATGGAATGTGTGGCTCATTGCCTCCATGAACAACTGCCTCCTTTGCCATGAGACCAGAAGGACTGGATGGTGCTCAGCTACCATTGAGGAGCATTTTGATAGAAGATTCTATAGAAGAATCCTTATGAAAAGGGAGAAACCGCAGAACAGAATTTCATATTCTCATGAATCCAGGACTTCTGGAGCTATTGAGGTTGGATGAACCTCCAAGAAACTATTTCCCTAAGATAATTGTCAAACCAGAGATACCCCTGAAGTCTTCTGCCTTGACCATCATGCTCTTTTGAGTTCTGTCTGTATGGGATCAAATTGAGGACAACATCTCAAAAGATAGCTAAGAAATGGGGCAGTGAGCACATTGATGGGGGAGGAACAACTGAGAAGAGGGTGAGAATGCTTGCACAGCCTGAAGAATGGAACTGGTGTCACTGAAATGTAGAAAAGGATTGGTGTATTTGTTGTTGTCATAGTCTCAACAACAAAAATAAATGTAAAAAACAACAAAGGCATTGGAGCATATGTAGGAATAGACAGAACATAGATTGAAAAAAAAAGAAGAAGCTAGAAAATGTAAATAGATAATACCCATGAAATAAACTAAAAGCATAGTTCAACAACTTAACCTTTAAAAATCCAGTATGGACAATTCTTGTGCTATTTGAATTGTTCTACAAAAATACAGTAAAGCTCTCCGTCTTCTTGTATGAGGCTAACGTGACTCTGTATGTAATAGCAAAACAGAAAAATAAATAACACAGCAATTCATTATGAACGTAGATGTTCAAAATTTATGGAAAGTATTTTTTAAACACGTACAAAAAAAGAGTTAAGCATACCTGTGTGTGGAAAGCTCAGTCTGGTAAAGGTACCATGTCTGCCCAAGTTAAATCTGTAAGTTCACTGATGTGCAGATAAAATCTCAAAATATTTTTAAGTTGACAAGTTGATTCAGCCATCTGTTTACAGAATTGGGGCGATACCATGGTACTTAGTACTGCACTGGAAATGTACTACTCATTCAATTAATGCTGACTGAGAATTTTGCTAATGTTCCAGGCTAGGTGTTAGGTGCTAAGTATGCAGAAGTGAACAAAACCAAAATTCCTGCTCTCACAGATGGAGGGAGAAGACACAAAAATTGAAATTCATGCTTTGTGATAAGTATGTGACAAATGATGTTGCCATTTGCTACTCAGTTAGCTCTGAGTCACAGCGACCCTGTGTACAAGGGAATGAAACACTGCCCAGTCCTGCTCCAGCCTTACGGCCATTGCCATATTTGAACCCATCGCTGCAGCCACGGTGCCCATGCCGCCCATTGAGAGTCTTCCTCTTTCTGTTGACCTGCTACTTCACCAAGCATGATGTCCTCCTCCTGGGACTGGTCCTTTGTGGTAACATGTCCAAAGTAAGTGAGACAGAGTCTCGCCATCCTTGCTTCTAAGGTGCATTCTGGCTGCACTTCTTCCAGGACAGCTCTGTTTGTCCTTTGGGTCCATTCAGTGTTCTTCACAGTTCACAAGCATCAGTTCTTCCTCGGTCTTCCTCACTCACTGTCCAGCTTTCCATGCATGTGAAGCCGTTGAAAAAACATGGTCAGGTCAGGAGGACCTTAGTCCTCAAAGTGACATTTTTGCTTTTTAACACCTTAAAGAGGTCTTTTGCGGCAGGTTTGCCCGAAAGGTCATTTGACTTATTGACCGCCGCTCCCGTGGGCACTGATTGTAGGTGCCACTAAAATGAAATCCCTGACGACTTCCGTCCTTTCTCCACTTACCATAATGTTGCTTATTGGTCTGCTGCGGAGACAGAGAGGCTGGGGATGGGGAGTCTCATCCAGTGCCTGTGGCACTTTTGGACCCGTCTGGTGACGGAGAAAGGTGAGCAGTCAGCTTCCGTAGTGACTGACAGCTTAGGAAGCCCTCTGGGGCAGTTCCACTCTGTCCTCTAGGGGCGCTGGGTTTGGTTTGGGCTCTGCTTCTATAAAGATAAGATGCCCTGGTGGCGTAGTGCCTAAGGCAGTTGACTGCTAACTAGAAGGTTGGCAGTTCAAATGCACTAGCCACTCCACAGAAGGAAGGCTGGGCAATCTACTTCCATAAAGATTTACTGCCTTGGAAACCCAAAGGGAGTTGCTATGAGTCAGAATCGACTCGATGGCAGTGTGTTTGGTTTGTTCCCAAAAGATGACAGCCTTGAATCCTGTGGGGTTGTTCCATCCTGTCCTGTAAGGGTGCTGCAAGTTAGAATCAAGTCAACAGCAATGGATTTGGTTTTTACAGGTTTCTAGGAGCTCTGGTAGCATAGTGCCTAAGGCACTTGACTGCTAACCAGAAGGCTGGCCGTTCAAACCCACCAGCCACTCCTCGGAAGGAAGGTTGGGGAATCCTACTTCCGTAGTGATACTGTCTCAGAAACCCAAGGAGGGGTTGCTATGAGTCGGGGCCGATTTGACGGCACATAACAACAACAACAAGGTGAAGAAAGGTTTTTCATTACATTTGGGAAAGGACGGATTGATCATACGGCTTTCTAGAAAACATCTCTTACATTATCTGTTACACAAATTAAAGATCTAATTGTAAAGTGTTAAAGTATATGAGAGATTTACAGTAGTATTTTTCTGAACTCATTGTGAGGCTGACTTGCCTAAGTGTATTACACACAAACCAGGAGCTAATGTTAGGTTATAGGCATTTAACTGGTGGAAAAAACCATAAAGTTAATAGACAAATGAGAGACCAACAGAAAATATTTGCAGACGTGAGAAAGAAGCATAGTGCCTGGTATTGTGAGTCCCGTCACAAGTCAGTCGCGTGCTCAGGTCAGCAGAAAATGGACAAAGCCAACAGCGGTTCCCAGGATTGAGATACAGCAAAGGAAGATGGGCAGATGGGTCAACATCCCCAGTGGTCAAGGAAACGCAACTTGAAGTGTGGGTCTGCCCACTTCTCCCCCAGTCGTCCGATTATAAAACAGAAGAGCCGTGACACCCATGGTGGTGAGTGTGCGGAACACAGGACAATCCAGTTATCGGTATAGAAGTGGCTGCAGTCCTCTGAGGTCAGTCTGGCATTACCTAACAGCATTGACCATGTGTATGCTTTGACTCAGTATTCCTCGGAAACCAAAGTGTACAAGGGAGATATGCATAGATTAGCAAAATAAAAAAAAATTAATAGTAAAAGAAACAACTTACGTGCCCATCAGTAAGGAAATAGGCAACTTAATTAAGGTGTATTCATTCAAGAGAATTTTACGCAGTTTTAAAAAATGCATATATAGCATATATGCATATAGGTTGTCAAGGAATTCACGTTGCTTGGTTTTACAATTGATGCCAACGGAAGGAGCAGTCAGGACATTAGACGACGTGTAGCATTGGGAAAGTCAACTGCGAAGGAACTGTTTCAAGTGCTGAG
>NW_006922197.1:342938-344480 GCF_000298275.1 Orycteropus afer afer
TCCTAAACTGTGAGAAAATAAATTATGGTTAAAACCGCCACTAGGGGTCTGAAATCCGTGTGCTGGCTGTAGGGGGAGGCTGCAGGCTGTGCACTGGGAGAATGCCCTTGTCTCCCGCTGCTGCTCCTTGGTGCCCTCCACGTGGCATGTTCCTGCCCCTCTGCTTGTGTTCGATCTGCTCATCATTTTGGGAGAGATGGGGTCAGACACGCCTCCAGTGACGCTCCCTCATGGGCATAACAGAGACCCCCCCAGGTGCGATTGTACCCACTGCAGTGAGTGTGAGGAGGATTAGGGTTGACAGCACATGTTTGGGGGAGGGCACTGAATGTGAACCGTGAGGCAGCACCTCAACACAGGTACCAGCTAAGCCCCTTGGATGTGACAGGCCACGCCCTCACTGAGTGGCTTTTAGTTGTCATCAAGTCAGTTTCAACTCTTGGTGACCCCATGGGTGCAGAGCAGAACCGTTCCACAGGGTTTTCAGGACTGAACGTTCAGAAGCAGTCACCAGGTCTCTTGCAAGATGCCTCCAGGTGGGTCTGAATCTTCAACCTTTTGGTCAGCAGCAGCAGTACTTAGTTCCTGTCAACTTGGTTTGTACTCAGTGTGACCCCAGGTGTCAGAATAGAATTCCTCTGTAGAGTTTTCAGGGCTGTGAACTTTCAGAAGTGACCAGGTGTCTTCCCAGATGCCTCTGGCTGGGTTTGAACCACCAACCTTAGGCTAGTTGCCAAGCACTCAACCGTGGGTGCCACCCAGGGACGACCACTCATTGCTTAACACTGGTAATCTGGGCCTGGCGAGGTGGGTTGTGGAACCCTACTAAGGTGCATGAGTGGGTTGGTGGCTTCAAGGCCCACTGTGTCTGCCTTTCCTCAGCCTACAACTGTAGCTTCCTGGGGAGTGCCTGTCACTTCATCTGAGGATAGAAACCAACTTTACAACACGTGTGCTTTACACACTGACGGGTGTGAAGTAGAAGAGGCTAAACAAGGTGTTAAGAGTGGCTTTCGTGGGGCCCAGGTGGCACAGCAGTTAAGCGTTTGGGTGCTAACTGGAAGGTCAGCAGTTCAAACCACGTGGCAGCTTTGCAAGAGAAAAGCCCTGGCGGTCTGCTCCTGTAAAGAGGACAGCCTAGGAAACCCTCTGGGGCAGTTCTTCTGGGTCGTGTGGGATTGCCGTGAGTCAACGGCACCCAACAACACTCTCGGGTATTGCCTGTGTGTGTGTGTGTGTGTGTAAACAGCTTTAGTGGAATACAGTTGACAAACAATGAACTGTACATATTTACATTGTCTTGATACATCTGTGTTGTTGGGAGCTGCTGATTCCAACTGACAGTGACCCACTGAGACAGAGCAGAGCTGCCCCTGGGGCTCCCAGGCCATAATCGTTAAAAAAAGGAGATCTGGGGCCACGGTAGTTAAAGTGCTTGGCTGCTAACCAGAAGGTTGGTGGTTTGAACCCACCAGCCACTCTGCAGAGAAAGATGAGGCAGTCTGCTGCCGTGAATCTGTTCTGCCTTGAAGACCCTGTGGG
>NW_006922197.1:345120-348164 GCF_000298275.1 Orycteropus afer afer
GAGTTTCATATAATAAAATCCTTCATCATGTGCTTTCACAAATTCTAACTTCTTTCACTCTGTGATCATTTTGAGACTCATCCATGTTTCTGCAGGTCTTAATAGTTCATTCCTTTTAACTGCTGAATAGTATTCCATTGCATGGATACACTACCACTGTTCATTCGTTAATCGATGGACATTTCGGTTGTTTCGAGTATCCTGCACATTGAAAGCTACAAAACACTGTTAAGAGAAATTAAGGAAAATCCATATAATCAGGGAGGTTTACCTAGTCCATAGTCTGGAGAACTCAACGTTGCTACCATGTGAATTCTCCCTAAAGGGATGCACGGATTTGTGCAGGTGGAATTCCGAGCCGTCCCTCCTCCCAGGACTGCTGCTGTGGGGGGACGTGCCCTGGACGCTGCCTTGAGCACGAGCGCTTGTGTGATGAGCCTTGCTCCCACGATGACTGTTTTACATTCCACAGCGTAAGAGGTTGCACAGGTGTGATTAAGGTCGTATCCTAACTCTCTTGTGCAGTGAACGGCTTTAACAAACAAACTCGCTGTTTAAGAGGCTAGAAGTCTGAATTCAGGGTGCCAGCTCAGGGAAAGGCTTCCTCTGTCAGCTCTGGGAGAACCTTGTCTCCTGTCAGCATCTGTGGGCCCGGCATTCCTTGGAGGTCTCCATGTGTCTCGGCATCAATTTTCCCTTGGGTCTAGGAGGTTCCCAGCACAGGGGCCGTAGGTCCAAAGGGTGCACTCCACTCTCCGCTCTTCTTTCTTGGTGATAATGAGGTCCCTCTCTCTCTGCTTTCTTATTTCATCTTTTATCTCAAGAGGTTGACTCAAGATACGACCTGATCCTGTTGATTATATCCCTCCTCATCAATATAACTGCCTATAACCCTGCCTTGTTAAAGTCATAGTGGTTAGGATTTACAGTTTACAGCACACAGGATAATTACGTCACATCACAAAGTAGGGGATAATTACATAATGCTGAGAGTCATGGCCCAGCCAAGCTGACACATATTTTGGGGGACGCAACTCAATCCGTAAAGGGTACCAGACCAGTTGATTATGTGTTCATGAAGGGACCTTATCCTGGGCGAGCCTGACCTAATCAGGTGAACCCTTAAAAGGGAGTGGATCCTTTCTGAAGGCACCGATTCAGAGTGAGACAGTCCCTTGTGGACCTTGAAGCAGCCACCGCCATGTTGTGAGCAGAGGCACAGGGGAGAGGGCAGCTTAGTTCAGGAGCTAAGAACAACCCCCCGCAAGAAGCGGAGACCTGAGTCCTACGACAGCGAAGGACTGAAACCTTCCAACAACCAGCGGGCTTGGAAGACTCAGGACTGGTCACAGCCCCAGCCGGGCACCTCACTCAGTCTGCCGAGACCCTGAGCAGGGGACCCAGGTAGGCTGGCCCTGGCCTTCCGAATCCGACATGGAGGCCGCACATTTGTCTTGTTCTAAGCCGCAGAAGGACAACTGTGGGGCTGATGCAGGACAGGGCAGCATCTTGTTCTGTCACATGGGGTCACCATGAGTCAGAACCAACTGATCAGTGCCTAACAACAACGTCACGTTTGTGATGATTTGTTACGTAGCAACAGAAGACTAATACAAGATGCAATGAAATCCTAATAAAAATCGCATCAGGCTTTTTTTTTTTTTTTTTGATAGAAACTGACAAATTGATTCTAAAATATACATGGAAATTTGCATAAAAGCCCAAAAGAGATAAAACAGCTTTGTACAAGAAGAGTCAGGATTGGCACAAGCTGACTTCAAGCAGCATCATAAAGATACAGTATCCAAACACCTGTTTGTGGGGCACTGAGTTTATGCTAATGGTAGTGGAATGTTTTGGAAAAGGACAGCAACCATGGTGGCCCAACATGAAAAATGTCATCAATGTCCCAGAGCTGTAAATGGAAGTTGCTATGCCAGTGAATGTCTTGTCATGTATGTTTTCACCACAATAAAAGTAAAAAGAAAATAAAGATCTGGTCAAAACTGTATGGTATTGGAATAGAGACAGATTAATGGAACAGAAGAGAGTCCATAAATAAACCCACACATATACAATTGATTTCGACAACAGTGCAAAGGCAATGAAGTGGAAAAAGAATAACCATTCAACAGTGCTGGAACAGTGAGCTGTGTTCAGAAAAAACGGGCTTTGCACCTTCCCCCTCAAAATTAACTCCAAATGAACCACAGACCTGAAGGTGAAACCTAAAACTATACATCAAACTGATAACACCAAGACAACCTAAGAAAGCTACTGACCAGTAACTATTGTTAGAATAGAGACACAAAAGAATGTTCAACAAAATACCAGTGAAGCAAGTGCAGCCACTTTTGAAAGGCATTTGTGTACCACCGTCAAGTGCAGGTGATCCCAGGAATGCAAGGGGCTGCAAGACACAGAACCCAGTCCTTGTAACTAACACGGTGGATTTAACAGAAGGGGGAACAATGACAAATAAAACATCATCTCAATAGAGGCCCAACGGCTTTTTAGGATCCAACACCCTTAATGATGAAAACATCCCAGAAACTAGGAACAGGACTTCTCAAGGACAGAGTACATCGACAAAAGCCCCGCATGCTCAGGGGTGAAATACTGAGGGCTTCCCCTAAGATTAGGGACTGTAAGGTTGGGTCGCCGATGCCGACAAACCAGGCCAGAGAAACAAAAAAGGAGAGTTTATTTAAGAGATGCCACCATCAAAGCAAATGGGCTGACTCCGTGCTAGGGACCACCCAGTGACTGTCTCAGTTAGGGTCTTTTTATCCTTCTTTCTGAACTTCTCATTTCTTTGTCTCGGGGTTTAAGAAAGACACCATAGGGTTTAGTCAGCCAAACCTCACGTCCCTCCTTTTGGTTAGCTTGTTCTTTGCTTGCAGTCCCGGTGCCCTATAGGATAACTTTTAATCAAGCATTGTTGTTATGTGCCGTCAAGTCGGACCCGACTCATAGTGACCCCTCCTTGGGTTTCTGAGGCAGTATCACTACGGAAGTAGATTGCCCCATCTTCCTTCTGAGTG
>NW_006922197.1:348624-354472 GCF_000298275.1 Orycteropus afer afer
AGTCATTCAGCCTCATGATGTCCCCGTGTGCTACGGAGAACTGTACTCCATAGGGTTTTCTTGGCTATATATTTTTTAAAATTTTTATTGTGATTTGGATGAAAGTTTACAGAGCAAATTCACTTCCCATACAGCAGCTCACATAGTTTGTTTCATGACATTGACTGCAATTTCCCACAGTGCAACAGCTCCCCTCCATTTCCTCCCCATAGTTACCTCTTCCCTGTGTCCATCCCTCCATGCACTCCTGCTCCCTGAGCTGTCTCCCTGTGCACACACAGCCCTTCTTTCTCCCATGATTGTTCTCTCCAAGGAGTGCATCTTCCTCAGGTACATGTTCAGCCCATATGCCTGTCTATTGTTTGGTTGGAAGCCACAGGACTGGGTTCAATTCCACACCTGAAGGGCAGCTGGGGGCCACAGTCTCAGGGGTTCCATCAGGCTCTATCAGAGCAGACCTGGTTCCTTTTTTTTTTTTTTTAAGTGATTTGAGTTTTATTCCACACTGTTCTCCCTCTCTGTCCAGGTGACACCACCCTCCTGTGTTCTCAGGGACATAATCTTTTTTTTTTTTTTAATTGTGATTTGGGTGAAAATTTACAGAGCAAATTCACTTTCCGTACAGCCATTCACATACACTTTGTCTCATGACACTGACCACAACTTCTCACAATGCAACAACTCCCCTCCCACTTCCTCCCATAGTCTCAGTGGTTCCACCAGGCTCTATCGGACCAGCAAACCTGCCCCCCCCCTTTTTTTTCCCTCCAAATTATTTTGAGTTTTGCTCCACATTGTTCTCCCTCTCTATCCAGGATCTCCTGCATAGATCTCAGGGACATGATCTTATACATAAACCAAAAAAACACACCCATTGCCATCAAGTCCATTTTGACTCGTAGTGACCCTGTAGGACAGAGTAGAACTGCCTGATAGGGTTTCCAAGGCTGTAACTCTTTTAGACTGGCACATCTTTTTTCTATGGAGCAGCTGGTGGGTTTGAACTGCGTACTTTCTGGTTAGCAGCCAAGCATTTAACCACTGTGCCACCAGGACTCCTTGATCTTATCTGCCGTTGTTGGATGCTGTCGAGTTGGCTCCAATTCTTAGCGAGCCTCTGTTCAGAACAAAACCCCACCCGATCCTGCACCTTCCTCACCTTTGCCGTACTTTAGCCCATCATTGCAGCCACTGTGTCAGTCCGGCTCACTGAGGGCCTTAACTGCAGATCTTGTGTATTGGTAAGGGATGGATTGGAGAGGGAGGACTAAAGGGTATGGGGGTTCTCGTTGAGGTGCTCATTATCAAGTGGGGTGGTCTCCAAGAAAGATAGGATTCACATACAGTCACTGGATCGAATAGTTTCCTTACAGAGAAGAGAAGCAGAGTTAAAATTAGCTCTAACAGTGGGCGGAAGTCCCTGAGGCAGGACCCTGAGCTCTCCCTAAAGGGACAGGTGCCAACACACAGAACGGAGAGCCCCATCAGACCCTTAGTGTTGACAGCCTCCCTCAGCACTGCCTCCTCCCACCTCTGCATTTCCTCCTTCCTTCCCCTATCAATTCTCTGCCCCGTTCCTCTTCCTTCCCTAAGCCTCCTCCTTCCCTCCATCCTCCCACCCTTCCTAGTTCTTTACCGTACATCATCCCACTTCCACCCCGCTCTTCTTCCCTTCTCCCACCCTTCCTATTTCCCTCCCTCCTCACCCCTTTTCTCACCTGGCTTCTCTCCCCGTCCCCACTCCCCACCTTTTCTCTCTCCCTCACCCCTCCTCCCCTCCCACCCCCTCTCCGTCCTTCCTCCCTCAACAGCCTCTTCCCACCCCCACCCTCCTGTCTCCCAGCCCCGCTTTCCCATCTTCCCCTCCTTCCGTTCAGCCTCTCCCATCGCTGCCCGCTTCTCCCAGCCTCAACCTGCGGAAGGGTGCCATGGACGGGCCAAGGGGCCCCTCACTGAAAACCGCAGAACTTTAACAGAAGGGCAGGCGAGAGCAAAGTCCACCTTAATCATAGTGACTCGCGGGCTATTTTCCCTCCCTTTTGCTTTCAGGCCATAGAAGAGCCACCCTCTTTCCGGACGCTGAGTTCTTTAGGTTTGTTATTTTCAATTACGTGTTCTAAGCGTGACCCTCTCCCAGGACTGGGTCCGGGTGAGAACCGTAGCCTACGGAGCAAGCCGGCCCTGGGAAGAGGGACGCGGGGTCCGGAGTAAGCAGGGAAGAAGCGAACAAAGCGTTCCTGGCCGTCCCAGGGAGCGTCAGCCCGTCCCGGCTGCAGGCCAGGCTGGCCGCTCTGCTGGGAGACACGTTTTAGAGGCGGTTCTCCGTCCCGAGTTAGTCGCACTCAGCAACCCTTTGGCCTCCCCTCCTCCGCCTGTCGGTCGTCGGCTCCTCGCACCGGCTGAGGGCCTCGCTCCCACACCCACCCCGACGCTCCGGCCTCCCCGGCCTCCTGGTTCCTCCCCAGCCCTCCTCCTCGTCCCTCTTCCCTGGTGCGCTCCGCGGCGTCCCCTCGGCCCCTGCCGGCTCCCCGCCTCTCCCCCTCTCCCGTCCCTTCTCTCTTCACCGCTCTCCCCAGTCTAGTCCGTCAGCCCGGCAGACCCTCCTCATTCTCGGCTCTCGGCGGTACGTCCCGCCTCCCGCCCCGCCTCCCCAGTCCCCTCCTTCCTCGGGGTCGGTCCGCTCCCCTGAAACACCCACCACCCTCGGCAGAGTTGCCGCGGAGGCCGCTGGGAGACGGAGGCGTGGCCCGGCTTTGCGTTTCGGCTCCACTCGGGTACGCCCGACTCCGCTCGGCGAGAAGGGCCCGAGGGGAGGAGGCAACCGCGCGTTGGCTTGTGGGAACTGTAGTTCCGTGCCGTCCGCGCACGCGCACTGCGGCCGGGCGGGCCTAGCTGGCGCCGGTCATTGTCCTGGCAGAGCGGCAGGGGTGAGTCCGTACGGGGGCGGGGGTGAGGAGAGTAGGGACGGGCCCCTCCCCGTCCCGGACCAGTGCTGGGTGGGGGTGGGCTGGAGAGGAGGCGTTCGGGGTGCGGGTGAGGGGAGAGGGGGAGTGCGAGGTCCGGGAGAGGAGAGGTTCCCGAATGAGGGGAGAGGGGGCGTGCGGGGTCCAGGTGAGGGGAGCAGCTGTGCAGACGGAAGGGGGTGCCTGTGGGGATGAGGGCGGGCAGGGATGGGGGCGTGCGGGGCGGGGGACAGGGGAGAGGCGTGCGGGTGGGCGTAGGTGCGCCCTCCTGGAGGAAGGCTTGCAGCTGAATAAGGAGGGCTGGGTCGTCATGGAAGGGTACGTAGGGCAGGCAGGGGGCGCTCGGGGCCGGGAGGGGGCGCTCAGGGCAGGCAGGGGGCGCAGAGATGAGAGAGGGCGCTCAGGCCGGGAGGGGGCCCTCAGGGCAGGCAGGGGGCGCTCGGGGCCGGGAGGGGGCGCTCAGGGCAGGCAGGGGGCGCAGAGATGAGAGAGGGCGCTCAGGGCCGGGAGGGGGCGCTCAGGGCAGGCAGGGGGCGCAGAGATGGGAGGGGGCGCAGAGATGAGAGAGGGCGCTCGGGCCGGGAGGGGGCCCTCAGGGCAGGCAGGGGGCGCTCGGGGCCGGGAGGGGGCGCTCGGGGCCGGGAGGGGGCGCTCAGGGCAGGCAGGGGGCGCAGAGATGAGAGAGGGCGCTCAGGGCCGGGAGGGGGCGCTCGGGGCAGGGAGAGCATGTGCAGGTTTAGGGACAGGAAGCGGTTATGGACCGTAGTGGACGGTCCTGGGAGGCCGTCGGGTCTGTGTGTGCAAGTCTCTTGTCTTGGTCTCTGGGTGTCAGTGTGGGGTGTGTCTCTCCCGTGTCTCTGCCTGTCTCCGTGTGGGGTTGACACTGTTTGAGGGCCTCTGTGTGACCCCGGTGTCTTTGCTTGGGTGTCTCTGTGCATGTCTCTCCAGAGACTTGTCTCTGTGCGTCTCTTTGCCTGTCTCTGGGAGTCGGCCTGGGTGTCTGTTTTGGGTGTCTCTGGCTGTTTGTGGGGATTCTGAGTGGGTTCATGTGTCTGGGTGCTTTGGAGCGGACGGTGTCCACATTGTGTGTGAAAAACTCAGTACACCTGGCAGGTGGACCTAACAGCTGCCTTGCTTCTTCCCCTGAGTCTCCATGCCTGGGGGGTGGTCCCTGGGACCCCTAGCTGTGTTCAACACCTGCCCCACCTCCTCAGAGCTTTGGCCGGCTCAGAGAAGGTGCCCTCTGGAGGCGGTCCTGGTCTGGGGGGGGGCAGGAAGTGTATGGAGGTCTGGATGGGGGCAGAGGGGCGCCCTTTGGCTGCCTCCCATGATGAGGTGAAGATGAGTTGACTTATGGCAGCCCTGCGTGTGTGGGGGGAGAACCACGTCCCCCGCGTATGTCTGGAGGAGAACCGTGTACCCCCTGTGTGTTGGGGAGAACCGTGTTCCCAGGTTTCTCAGTGGCTGAGTTTTTGGATGATGTGCCTCGCCAGGCCTCCGATCTGAGGTACCTACCTCTCAGTGGACTGTTTGCACCACCCCTAAAACCAGAACTCAATGCATTGCTGTGTAGTAGATGCCGACTCAGTGACCCTACGTGATGAGTAGAACTCCGTAGTGTTTCCTAAGCTGTAATATTTATGGGGGGAGCTCTGGTGGCGTAATGCCTAAGGCACTTGACTGCTAACCAGAAGGCTGGCGGTTCAAACCCCCCAGCCACTCCTTGGAAGGAAGGTTGGGCAATCTACTTCCATAGTGATACTGCCTCAGAAACCCAAGGCGGTCTCGCGATGAGTCGGCTTGACTCCACAGCTGGGAGGTTTTTTTTTTTTTTTGGTAGCCTTTGTGGGAGCTGATTGCCAGGTGTTTGTCCTGCAAAACCACTGGGTGGGTATGAACCAGCAACCTTTCAGTTGGCAGCCGAGGTCTCAGCCATTACATGTGAGGGCTCCTGCGAGGGTTGTCTGGAGGGTGACATGAGGTGCGTTTGTCAAGTCCCGACAAGTCATGATCACCGTAAGTGTGTGTGGTGAACACGTGTGTGTCTGTCCCGCCTGAAGGGTCTGGTTTCTCACTGTCCCTCCCTCTGTCCCCTTCCTCTCCCCACAGCCACCTTGGCCCTCGGGCCCATTCTCCGGCCACTGCAGGCAGCCGAGGGATGGCCACCCAGCTGCTGGCGGAGGGCACTCTGGTGAGTCATGCCATCCCCACGCCTCCTCTCTGTGCACGGCCTGGGCTGGGAGCTGGAGGCTCGGAGACTTCCGCCCCCCAGAGCCCTCCGGGGCCTGTGTCTCCTGCCCTGCACCCCGTGGCCACCCCGACACTGGCTGCGAGCTGTGCCGGGAAGGACAGGCAGCTCGGGAGTGGCCAGTCCTACCCTTGGGGCTCTTGGGGGACACAGGTCAGCACCCAGGAAATGATGGTTTAGACGTGTGACACCGAGGGTGACGGAAAAACCTGTGCAGAAGGAACCGGGCAGAGGGAGGACTCAGCCAGAGGGAGGACCTGGGCAGGGGGGAGACCCGGGCAACTGTAGGACTCCTGCAGAGGGCGGACTCCGGCAGTGGGAGGACAGGCAGAGGGAGGCCATGGGCAGTGGGAGGAATTGGGGAGAAGGAGGACTCAGGCAGAGGGGGGACTTGGACGGTGAGAGGACTCGGGCAAGTGGTGGGTGTCAGGCAGAGGGAGGACTCGGGCGGTGCAGTGCCAGTGTGACCTTCAGAAACGAGCAGACTGTGGCAGAGAGCCCTGGAACGGTTAAGTGTTGGGTTGGAACTCAGTCAGCAGCTCTGCAGGAGGAAAGACCTGGTGATTGGCTCCAGTAAAGATGACAGCCTTGAAGATGTGGTGCAGTTCCACTCTGTCCTCTAGGGGCGCTGTGGGTC
>NW_006922197.1:354722-355284 GCF_000298275.1 Orycteropus afer afer
CTCTAGGGGCGCTGTGGGTCGGAATGGACTCCAGGGCAGTGGGTGTGGTTTGGGCTTTGCTTCTGTGAAGACTGACAGCCTTGGAGACCCTGTGGGCAGGGTCACCAGGGGTCACTATGAGTCGGAATCAGCAGCATGACCCTCAGCTGGGTGGCAGGTATGCAGCTGTTTGTTGTATTTTGCTCTAAACTTGCATTTATGGTAGAAATACTGCATCACGACAATAATTATGTAAAGTGCTCGCTGTAGGAAACTAGTAAATCTAGCAGATTACAGGGACAACAGACCCCTCGCCTGCGGTCCCTCAAAGCTAGTTGCTGTCATGTGTGTTCTGACTCGTGCTCTTGGGGGTGCGGGACTGGAACCGGGCTCCGCTGGGATTCCAGTGGCTGACGGTGTGCCTGTGGGTGAACCCTCCACCTTTCAGCTGGTGGCCCGGCGCGCTGAACGCTCGCACCGCCCGGGGGATCCCACTGCACTGGTTTCTCTTTTCCTTCTCGGATTGCAGTCTCTCCCCAGAGATAACCATACAGAGCCTGGCTGTGTCCCTTGACTTTTGTGT
>NW_006922197.1:361585-362916 GCF_000298275.1 Orycteropus afer afer
CACATGTATGCGAGGGTCTCTGCTGGCTTACTCTGGCCGGAGTTGGGGGTTTATTCTACCTTTTCAAATCTTGTACGTTGGGCAGGTAACAAAGGGTGTCTCATGGTCTCCTTTCAAGTACTGTTGTTTGTATTATGCCTGAGGCCCAGTTTCTAGAAAATGTCTATTAAGCATTTCTGCAAGTGGGCAAATTATCTTTTGTTTTACCAGCTGACTGGACTCCGAGAATCCTACAGATTTTAAAGAAGTGTATGTGTGTATATGTGGGGAAGGACTTGGGGCAAACATTTTCTCCCAGTCTGCTTTTGGCTTCTGGCATTATTTATTTATTTATTTTCATGTATAAGAACTTTTAATATTTTCCAACCAAATCTGTTTGTTTCCCATTGCCTTTAGCTGTGAAATGATTGCTCCATCCAGAGGTCAACTATCACCTCTCTTTTCTTCTTTTTCATCAGTTTATCATTTGGGTGTTTTTATTGTGGTGAAAATAGACATAACAAAGCCTATCCCATCCCGATGACTCCTACACGTGGAACCCGTGACAGTGATCAGGTTCCTCATTCCCCTCCTTTTCCAAACCATTCCGCCGACAGCAGCACAAACTCAGTGTCCCCAAAGGGAAACCTCCGCCTTCCCTGCCTCCAGCCCTGCTCACCACGAGTCGACTTTGGTTTCTAGGTGTCGGCTCGCTTCCTGGGAAGGGGCCTTTCCCAGCTGACTTCACTCAGCGTGGCGTTTTCTGGGTTTGTCCACACGGTGGCAGCACCGGGCCTCCACAGAGCGTGGCGTTTTCTCCGGTCGTCCACACAGTGGCAGCACCGGGACTTCATTTCTCTTGACAGCTGAGTCGGACCGCGTGTGGCTGGACCGTCGTTTTCCTCCGTCATCGGTGGTCGCACATCTCGGCTGTGTCCGCCTCCTGGGTCTCGCGAGAAGGTCTGTCGTGCACGCTGGTTGCTGTCATGTGTTCTGACCATGAGCTTTGGAATCCGCCTGGAATGGGTTTTGGTGTCTGAACGCGGGGGTTGATTTATCTGTGAGTTTTGGTTCGGCGTATCTTCATTTCTTTTTTCTTGATTAAAATAGTTTTATTGACAAACACGTCTCATGCCCTACGGATACGATTCACTGGTTTATGGTATATTCGTAAATTGTACCACCATAAGCACAGCCAATTTCGGAACATTTCTGTTCCCCTGAAAAGGAGCCCTGTGCCCTTAGACCAGTCACTCCCCAGCCCTCTGGCCCCCAGCCCCTGGCGATGCCCTGCTTCCTGTCTGCCGCTATAGGTTTGCTTACTCTGCCATTTCCTCTACGGGGATCCACAC
>NW_006922197.1:363711-367332 GCF_000298275.1 Orycteropus afer afer
AATGTTTTGTGTAGTCTGTTATGACAATTGAGCTTGATTGTCGCCTGCGACCAAGGTCCCAAGCTGACAGGTCCAACTACTTGCTTCCTCTGGGTAACTGGCTGTGGCCAAGAAGTGACTACAGCCTTGTCCCTTGTCAGCTCTCCTATATAAGTTTGGGATTGATTGTAACCTCTATGGAAGCAGACTGCCGCATCTTTGTCCTGAGAAGTGACTGGTGGCTTTGAACCACTGACCTTGTGGTTAGCAGCTGAGCACATAACCACTGTCTCATCAGGTCTCCTTCCGTAAAGGATGCAGCTTTGGAAACGCTAGGGGGCAGTTCTCTATCCTCTAGGGGCGCTGAGCTGGAGTCGAATCATGGCAGTGGGTTTGGTTTTGGGTTTTTGTGACGGTTCTGTGCTTGGCGTCTGAGGAAGGGCCAGACTTTCCCGGAGCAGCGGCACTGTAATAGCTTGGTTTCCAGCTTGGCTGTGATTGGCGCCTTCGTTTTCCCCTCTGTTAAGTGGATGGTTTGGTCAGCTGTTTCTATTTCCGTATTGTTTGGTCTTGCTTTGTGTTTTGTTTTGTTTTCAGCGTCCTATGCTCAGATCTCGAGAGCCATGCTGGCCCCATGGTCGGATCTCGCCTTCCGTGCTGGGGACTGAGGTGCGCTTCTCGGCCAGCACCCGCCACACACCCACCGCCCGTAGCTTATGTGTTGCTCTTGTGCTGAATGGGTTTTGGCGGAGCTTCCAGACTAAGATGAGACAAGGACCTTGGCCATCTGCTTCCAAACATTGGCCAGTGAGAGCCCTGTGAACAGTGGGCACAGAGGTGGCAACGTTTCTGTGCCCAGGTCACCATGAGTCACCGTGAGTCAGGGACAGTCCACAGCAGCCAACAGTTACAGCACAGACCCAACTCATAGCGACCCCTCCTTGGGTTTCCGAGGCAGTATCACTACAGAAGTAGATTGCCCAACCTTCCTTCCGAGGAGTGGTTGGTGGGTTTGAACCGCCAGCCTTCTGGTTAGCAGTCAAGTGCTTAAGGACTATGCCACCAGAGCTCCACTTTAATCACCTAAGTAGACCGACCTAAGGAAGGTTGGGCAATCCTACTTCTGTAGTGATACTGCCTCGGAAACCCAAGGAGGGGTCGCTGTGAGTCGGGGCTGACTTGACGGCACATAACAACAACAACAACAAGTGGACTGAAGAAGAATGGATGCCTTTGAATTACGGTGTCGGCAGAGAACACTGAATATGCCATGGATGCCCCAAGAGGGAGCACATCTTTCTGGGAAGTACAGTCAGAGGCTCTTTAGAAGCAAGGATGCTGAGACTCCTCTCGTGGACTTTGGTCGTGTTTTCAGGAGGGACCAGTCCCTGGAGAAGGACGTCGTGTTTGGTGAAGCAGAGGCTCGGGGAGAGAGGAGGGCCCTCCGTGAGATGGGTCGACACCGTGGCCGCAGCGATGGGTCAAGCACGGCAGGGATCGCGAGGTCGGCACAGGCCGGGCAGTGTCTCGTTGTGTCGTACACGGGGTCACTGTGAGTCAGAGACGACTCGACGGCACCGAGCAACAGCAGTCCCCTGAGTCAGAAACCGTGTCCCCGCTAGCACCTGTGCTCCGTGTCGCCCCAGCACCCAGCCCTGCGCAGCCACCAGTCTTCTTTCCCTCTCTGTGGACATTTGCTGTCGATGGACCCACGCAATAGGTGGTCTTTGGTGACTAGCTTTTTCAGGGTTCATCCGCACAGCAGCCCGTATCTGTACCTCATCCCACGTGTGGGTAAACCCCGTTTTGTTTGCCGGTGCATCACTGAGGCATGTCTGCCTGCGTTGACTCTGAGAGTTATGACTAATGCTGCTGTGAGCATTTGTGCCCAGGGTTTTGTGTGGACGTATATTTTCATTTTCTTTGGCAGATGACTGGGGTGAAATCACCGAGTCATCCTGTAACTCTGTTTAAGGTTTGAGGAACTGCCAGACTGTTTTCCAAAGTGGCTGTGACATTTGATGTCCCACCAGCATGTATCCTGGTGGTGTCTTGAATCTGCTTCCAAAGAGAGTTTGTGCCCACATATATACACGGGTGAGTGTGGTAAAATTAGAAACTCACAACAGGAAGATCAAGGAAGAAGATCAAGTCCATGGAAGTTGAATAAGGCCCTGCTTAAAAACTACTGGGTAGTGGAAGAACTGACACACAAACTAAAACGATTTCTTGACTCAAATGAAAATGCAAACACAACATACTGAAATCTTTGGGACACAGCAAAAGCAGTGCTCAGAGGACAATTTGTAGCAATAAATACATATCAGAAAAGAAAGAACCAAAGCCAACACCTTAACCCAACGTCTCCAACAATTAGAAAAAGAACAGCAAGGTAAGCCTACGGTCACCAGAAGAAAAATAGTAGTAAAGATTCGAGCAGAAATAAGTGAAATAAAACCCGACAGAGTACCTGTGTGTGCCGTTGGTGGTCATCGAGTCAGCTGGGGCCTGTGCGGACCTCAGGTACAGTGCGGTGGGGGGTTGCCCGGGCCTGTGGCATCCTGGGACGGTGCGTGTGCGTGCGTTGGCCAAACGGTCCGTCCGTTGCCTTCAATTCACTGACTCTCTACCAAACGCGATTTCCCTCTCTAGCAACTGGAGCGTCTTGGTGGCTCGTTCAGAGCGTGCGAGCTGAGGCGTCTCCGTCCTCGCTTCCAGGGGGCATCCTGGTCGTATTTGTTCTGCGTTTGTTCATCCTGCCTTGCCGTCTCCAGCGTAGTCTACGTCCTCCCCCAGCACCACGTTCGAACGCATCGACTCTGCTGCAGTCTCCCTGACTCGCTGTGCAGCTCGCGCGTGCACAGGAGGTCGGGCGCACCTCGGTCCTCTCAGCTGCACCTCTGCTTTCCAGTCCTTTCCAGAGGCGCTTTGCAGCAGGTTTGCCCAGCGCCATCACCGTTTCATGTCCTCACTGCTGCTTCGCGCGTGTGGGTAGGTATCTTTGTTTTCTCTTGTATGGAAACAGTCACAAGCCAGACGCACTTACACCCTTTGCCTTTCTCCTGCGATAGTGCATCCAGGGGGTCATCCTTTAGCTGTGTTTGAAGAGCTGCCTCATTCTGTTGGACGGCTTCAGGCCTCCCGTTATGCTGGGTGTACTGTGGGGTGCTTGCCCGATCCGCTACTCAGGGACACTCGGGTGGTTTTCAGTCTTGTTTTTTTCTTTCCTCAGCCAACACCATAGTCAATATCCTTCCAGATGAATAGCCTTATAAATACATCTTTTGGTATATATATTAATGTACCTGCATTTGTATATTCTAGAAATGAAATGGTTGGTTCTAAAGATGCTTGAATTGTAGTTTTCACGGATTTTACTACTCTGTGTATATTGCACCAGCCTATGCTCCTGTTTAAGGACCTCCACTGGCACAGTGGAGGAGGCCTTTGACTGCTAACTGGAAGGTCAGGAGTTCAAACCCACCAGCCGCTCTGTAGAAGGAAGATGGGGTGACCTACTTCTGTGAAGATTTATAGCCTCAGGAACACAATGGGGATCTCTATGAGTCAGAAACAACTCAGTGGCAGTAAGGGTTTTGTTTGTTCGTTTGTTCATGCTCCTATTTAAGGAGGCCTAGTGGC
>NW_006922197.1:368002-372373 GCF_000298275.1 Orycteropus afer afer
GCCACCAGGGTTCTTCCTTAGATCTTTACCAGGCCTGTGATCTGCTGCTGCCTTTGTGCTTTTGCGCTGTTAATAATGCACTTTAGAGCAGTACCTGGCACCTACCAGCTGCTGTGGAACGGAAGCTGATTAGAGGCGACCCCGCGTGTGTCAGCACGGAGCTGCGCCACACGGATTCCAGTGGTTAGTGTTTCAGAAGTCGATGGCCAGAACTTTCTTCTGAGGGTCCTGCGTGTGGGCAGCCGAGAGCATTAACTGCACCCCTCAGGGTGTCCCCCGGAACAGAGCAGCTATATGATGAGTAACAGATACTGTCACCAGAAGAAGCTCTGGTGGCACATCAACTAGGCGCTCAACTGCTAACGGAAAGGTTGGAATTTGAACCCACCATTGGCTCTGCCGGACAAAGACCTGACAGTCTGCTTCTGTCGGGGTTACAGCCTAGAAACCCCAGGGGCAACTGCACACCACAGGGCCCGCCGACAGTCATGGCTGTTCCTGTCACTGAGCCTGTCAACAGTGACGGCTGTTCCTGTCACTAAGCCCCGCAACAGTGACGGCTGCTATGGTCACTGGGCCCGCCGACAGTGACGGCCACTACTGTCACTGAGCCCGCCAACAGCGACGGACGTTACTGTCACTGAGCCCGCCAACAGCGACGGACGTTACTGTCACTGAGCCCGCCAACAGCGACGGACGTTACTGTCACTGAGCCCGCCGACAGCGACGGACGTTACTGTCACTGAGCCCGCCGACAGCGACGGACGTTACTGTCACTGAGCCCGCCGACAGCGACGGACGTTACTGTAGGTGCTGTCAAGTCACTGTCGCCTACTCTGCCTGCCATATTTGTTTAGTCCACAGGGTTCCCAAATCTCCAGGCAGACTGCTCTGACCACATGAATAGCTCACCGCTCCCCAACAGTCCAGTCTGCCTTTCAAGACTTGGGTCTCTATGCAGCCTCTCAGCCCCACCCAGAATTTCCCCAGAATCCAGCCACTAACTCTCCCCTCAGACTCTGCTCAAAGTCACCTTTCCACCATCTTGGACAGGCCCCCAAAGCTGGCCTTGCCCAGGTGCCCGGAGAACTGTGTGCCCGGGGGACTGTGTACCCAGAGGACTGTGTGCCTGGAGGACTGTGTACCTGTGATGGTGTTTCCAGACCGCAGGCCAGCTTCCTGTGTTCAGTCAGCCTCTCTCACCAGGGAATAGTCCTCCTGCTTTTTTAAATTGTGGTGAAAATCTATACAACAAACCCTTCACCAATGCAACGCTTTCCTCCTAGAATTTAGTGGCACAGATCATGCTCTCAAGTCATACATCCATGCTTGCTAACTTTTCCAAGTCCCTGCACGACCACTAACAACCTCAGTGCCCCTGGAACAGGACTTCCCCGTCCGTCCTGTGGAGCGCCCGGGATGGTCACGGATGACCTTTGCTGTCTGTGGAGCTGCTTATTCCACACGAGCAGAGCACACAGTGTTTGTCCTTCCGCGACCGCCTTCTTTGGCTCAGCATCGTGTTTGCGAGGTTCATCCGTGGGCTGGCGTGCCTCAGGGCTTCCCTTCTCGTCAGGACCGAGTAGTGTTCCTTTCACGTGTGGACCCGTTCTGTTTACCCGCTTGTCTGCTGGTGGGCGTTTTGGTTGTTCCCCCTGTGCTATTTTGGAAAGTACCACAGTGAGTGTTGTGCACAAGTTTCTGGGTTCCGGCCCTTGCTTCCTCTGGGTCTCCTCGCCCCCCGCGGTAGGAATGGATTTCAGATCACGTGGGGTTCTGTGTCCAGTGGGGAACCCACCATCCTGTTCTCCACAGGAGCTGGTTCCTGCCCCTTCTCTCTGTACCCCAGCACCCCGCTCGGTGCATGGCACCTACTAGGCGCTCGGGGAAGTTGGCTGAGCTGCTGGGTTCCATCGGCAGTTCCCCTGTGGACCTGTGGGCTCACTGTGTGGCCATGAACTACCTCTGGTCCCCGTCCCTGAAGCTCAGTCTGTGATGTTCTCCTCCAGACAGCCCTGGGCCTGTCCTTTGTCTGTCTGAGTGCCACCTGATGTCAGATACTGAGCACACTGTGAGCAGCCCCTTCAGGACCCGCACCTTGTTGACATCCCCCAGGTGTGCCCCGTGCACTTTGCCGTCCACTCTTGGCCTTCCTGGCCATCTCCTCAGACCTCTGCAAGGAGGGCCCCGCGGTGAGCGGCTATGGGTTTCCTCTTCCAGGAATCAGTGACCTTCAGGGACGTGACTGTGGACTTCACCCAGGAGGAGTGGCAGCAGCTGGAGCCTGCTCAGAAGGACCTGTACAGGGACGTGATGTTGGAGAACCTGAGGAACCTGGTCTCGCTGGGTAAGGGGCAGCCTCGCCGAGTTACTCACCGTCGGCCTGTGGCCCGAGGACAAACAAAGAGACAGATTGACAGCTCTGACAAGGAAGTCTAAACTACTGTGAGCTAACGACAAAGTGGGTAGATGGCAATACGGGAGGTCATATTTGCCACGTGTGTCAAAGGATTATAATTATATAAAGAGTTCCTAGAAATCAATAAGAAAAAGACTAAATGAGTGATAGAAATAATGCACCAAGTGTATGTGTTGGCAATTCATAGGTGTAGAAATACACAAGGTTACACCTTATAAAACATTTTTTAACCTCACTGATAGTCAAAGTGAGTCCTTGGGTGGCGTAAGCTGTCGAGCGCTTGACCCCGAGGCAGAAGTTGGTGCTTTGAACCCACAGAGGTGCCTCAGAGGGCAGGCTTGGTGACGGGCTTGTGAAAATCCTACAGTGCACAGATCTGCCCTGTGCACACGAGGTCCCCGTGAGTCGGAATCAGCTCACCCGGAAGTAACAACAGAGAAATGCAGACTGAGGCACGAGCTGTGCTGACGACGTAGACGGGGGTTAAAAAAGAATGACAGGACCTGTATACAAGGGTTAAGGTTTTGTGTCGTATGTCATCCAGTCTATTCCAGTTCGTAGCAACCCTCTGTGACAGCGGAACTGCCCACAGGGTCTCCCAGGCTGTCAATCTTCACGGAAGCAAAGCCCAAACCACACCCACTGCCGTGGAGTCCATTCTGACCCACAGCGCCCCTAGAGGACAGAGTGGAACTGCCCACAGGGTCTCCCAGGCTGTCAATCTTCACGGAAGCAAAGCCCAAACCACACCCACTGCCGTGGAGTCCATTCTGACCCACAGCGCCCCTAGAGGACAGAGTGGAACTGCACCACAGGGTCTCCAAGGCTGGCAATCTTCCCGGAAGCCGACATCTTTCTCTGGCGGAGTGGCTTGTGAGTTTGAACTGCTGACCTTCCAGCTATAAACCAAGTGCTTTAACCCCTATACCACCATGGCTCCTTTCTCTCGTTTTTGGAGCGTAAAATTGGCATTATCAGTCAAATTTCTAACCCTTGAATGATTAGGGATATGTCTTTGGAAATCCCCTTCCCCCAAGACTGTACACAGGAAGGAGGAAAAAAAAAAAAAAAAACAGCCACCCAGATTATCCAGATATCCAGAGGGGTTTATTGCGATGGGAAACAGTGCAGCCGCCCAAGGTGAGAACATCCGTCGATGCAGGACCATGTCCCGTGACGCACTGTCGAGTGAAGACCTAATTCCGCAGCGAGGGGGTGGCCCTGTAGCTGCTGTTCCTTGACCAGCTTTCTTGAGGTGTAGCTGACATCAGGGGAGCCTGGCTGGGATGAGGCAAGTCCTGCAGGTCTGCTCCCGTGAAGATCAGCGCCTGGAAAAGCCCTGGGGGCAGCTCTGTCCTGTCACATGGGGTCACCATGCGGCGGGTCAACTCAGTGGCACTGAAAACAGCTGACACACAGTACAGTCCATGCAGCATGTGCTCAGAGTGCACTATTTGATAAGATTCGACGTGTGTCCACACCTCTGGCAACAGTGCCACCTTAAGATAATGAGCTGGTTCATTCTGCAGGAGGCTCCTTGGGCCCTTTGTAATCCTGCCTCCCAGCCTCCAGCCTCCAGCCTCCCAGCCTCCCAGCCTCCTTGCCTCCTTGCCTCCCAGCCTCCCAGCCTCCAGCCTCTCATTTTCCCAGCCTCCAGGTCCCAGCCTCCAGCTCCCAGCCTCCCTTCCTCCCAGCCTCCAGCCTCTCAGCCTCCAGCCTCCCAGCCTCCCTGCCTCCAGCCTCCCTGCCTCCCAGCCTCCCTGCCTCCCAGCCTCCAGCCTCCCTGCCTCCAGCCTCCCTGCCTCCAGCCTCCCTGCCTCCCTGCTTCCCAGCCTCCAGCCTCCAGCCTCCCTTCCTCCCAGCCTCCAGCCTCTGAGCCTCCAGCCTCCCAGCCTCCCTGCCTCCCAGCCTCCAGCCTCCCTGCCTCCCAGCCTCCCTGCCTCCCAGCCTCC
>NW_006922197.1:372906-383853 GCF_000298275.1 Orycteropus afer afer
CCTCCAGCCTCCCTGCCTCCCTGCCTCCCAGCCTCCCAGCCTCCAGCCTCCAGCCTCCCAGCCTCCCTGCCTCCCAGCCTCCAGCCTCCAGCCTCCCAGCCTCCCTGCCTCCCAGCCTCCAGCCTCCAGCCTCCCGGCCTCCCTGCCTCCCAGCCTCCCAGCCTCCCTGCCTCCCGGCCTCCCAGCCTCCCTGCCTCCAGCCTTCCAGCCTCCCAGCCTCCCTGCCTCCCGGCCTCCAGCCTCCCTGCCTCCCAGCCTCCAGCCTCCCAGCCTCCAGCCTCCCTGCCTCCGTGTCTCATGCCCCGGTGGCCACAGTCTGCTTCACGTCCCTGCAGATCCGTGTACCAGCTCCTGAACTTTATGAGCGCTGCATCGTACCGCGTGTGCTCTGGGTCTGCCCTGACCCGTTCACTCGGCGTAACTGTCCAGCGACTCTCCCGTGTTGTGTGTACCATCCGTCTCCACTGTGTGGGTGCACCGTGCCCGGCTTACCCACCTGCCCACGGACATTGGGGCTGTTTATGTTGTTTTCACTTCCAGGCTGTGTGAATAAAGCTGCTGTGGACGTCTGCGGACGAGTCCTCGTGTGAATTTGTGCTTTCCCTCCTGTGGGCTAATTGCCTGGGAGCCCAGTGGCCGTCGCGGGGCAGGTGGTGTGGGACTCAGTGATTGTCCCCTCTGATGTCTCCTGGGCTGAGGGCCGCAGCTGTCCCGCCTGCTGACCTGGACTTGGACGGCTACCTTTCTCGTTCAGCCGGCCTGGGAGCTGTGTGGCTTGGTGGGGTCGTGGATAAGGCATTTGGCTGCTAAGCAGGAGGTTGGGGGCTTGAACCCAGCAGCTGCTCCCTGTTTCTGTAAAGACGGGCAGCCTTGGAAGCCCGACTCGCTGGCAGTGGGGGTGGATTTGGGCTCTGGTGTGTGGTGTCACCTCGAGCCTTAGTTCAATAGCGAGGATCCGGGTGTAAGCCTCTCTGCTCCTCCGTGTTCTCTCCCTGGTCTGTCTGTCTGTCTGTTTCGTTCCCCTCTCTGTTTGGGTGGTTCGTTGCGCTCCACGGCTGTCGGAGGGCTCTCTGCGCTCTTGCTACAAGCCCTGCGTGGAGATGTTTGCTTCTGGGCTGCGGGTTATCTTGCACCCTCTTATGGCGTCATTTGAACACGAGGGTTTCGATTTTGATGGACAGGTATGCGTCGCGTAGCTTCCATTCAGACCACATCCAACCACATATACGCCCGGGGTCCTGTCAAGTTTTACTGACTGATTTGTTTTGTTTATTGTTTCTCTGGAATTGTTTTACAGGCCTCAGACTTGCAGCTTGGGACACAGGTGGGGTACCGGCGGGGGGTGGGTCCTGGCAGGGGTCGGGGGCAGAGGGCCGTATACATGTGCGCTGGAGGGGGACCCTCGCCAATCCCAGAGCCTTCTCTGCGCAGCTCTGTGCCCCTCGGTGCTCTGCCCTGCGGCCTCCAGCTGCCTTGTTCTCTCGCGCCGTCTCCTCACCTCAGTCGGCCGGCTTTGCCTCAGTTTCCCCACCTTGTGCCGTAGCCCGGAGTGTCCCAGGCAGCGATCTCGCGGGGTCACTGCTCTTCCTTGCCGGGTGCTAGCGTCTGGAGCACGGTGGTTTCTGTATGTCGTCTCTCGCCCGCCTTTACTTTCCTGTTGTTTCCAGGCTGCAGGGAACTCGCTCCCTGGTACCCAGGCTTGGCCAGAAGCCCCGTTTTGGGAAGGAAAGTGTGTGTGTTGTGTGTTGTGTGTGTGTGTGTGTGTGGTGTGTGTGTTCTCATGCATCTGAGAAGGCGCCCCGGTGGCAGCGGTTAAGGTCTCTCCTGCCGAGCGGAAGATTGGTGGTTCAAAGCCCCACAGCTCCACGGGAGCAGACCTAAAGACGGCAGTCTGCTTCCCTAAAGATGACAGCCCCGGAAACGCTGTGGGGCGTCGCGCTCATCCCACGGGGTTACCCCGAGTCAGGGCCAACTCGATGACCCTCAGCAGCCGCACATGTGGGAAAATGTCTGAAAAATGTAAACCAAACCATTAACGCTGATGAGTGTCGTCCTCAGAGATGTCATTGTATGTGGGTTTTTTTTTTTAAATTTAAATGTTTGATGTTTCTATAAAACAAACCAGTTGTTGTTGACTCCGTTCCCGCCCCATGGGGCTCGTGTGTTTACGGCAGGTGTGAATTCCTGGGTGATAGGAAATGATCAGAAACGTGGCAAATGGAAGAAGACGCTGCGAAGGGATGAGAAACTCAGCACACTGGAAAACACGCACACGCGCACACGCACAAACACGCACACGCACACACAAACGCGTGCGCACACACAAACGCGCACACATGCATGCACACGCACACAAACGCACATGCACACATGCATGCACACACAAACGCACACGCACACATGCAAACACACGCACAAACGCACACGCACACGCACACACACACACGCTTGGCTCAGAAGGCCCGAGTGGCACTTTGCGTGGTACTAGCGCCTCCCACGCTGTCCGCCCACAGCAAGTGCTGAAACACGTCGACTGATGGTGGCTAGAGGCCTGGCCCGGGCATCATGTCAGCCAGGCACGCTGCCCCGCGTTTGCTCTCTGCCAGTAGGACGGGTGCAAAGGGCTGTGGGGAGCGGGTGGCCGCGTTGAGCTGTGAGTCTGGGGACCACATGGAGTCGGGCCGCCTTGAGCTGTTCCTTTGCTTTCTCATAATGCAAGAGTGGGGTGGTAGTGATTGAATCATGTGCCCCAAAATCGGTGTTGGAGTCCTAACCCCTGCAGCTGTGCATGCGATCTCTGTTATGAACATGGCCCCATCAAGGTGGGGTGTGTCTTAAGTTCACTGCTCACCTGCGGGATTTAGAAAGACCAGAGTAGATGGGGCTGCACGGGGCAGGGGTGGGGATCTAGGGTGGGCACATCACCAGGGAATCAGGGAATGCCGGGCCTCCAGGAATGGCGGGCCATTGTCCCTCAGAGCCCCTAGGGAGCGCCTCCCCTAGACCTTACCGGATGCCGCAGAGTCTGTCCCCTGTCGCAGCAGCCCTGGAGGACAGAGTAGAACCTCCCCGGAGGGTTCCCCAGGCTGTAATCTTTGCCAGAGCACATCGCCACGTCTTTCCCAAGCACGGTGTCGGGCGGATTCTAACCACTGACCTTCCAGTTAACAGCCAAGGCCTTAACCTTTGCCCCAGCAGGACTCCCTGTTCCCTAGAAGACGTGCTCTGAACCATGAGAAAATACATTTCTGTTCTTTGCAACCACTCCCTCCAGTGTTTCTGTTACAGCACCACTGGGTAAACCAAGGCAGGGAGGGCCCACCCTTGGCCCTTGCCCCTCGCCCCTTCAACACGAGTTCTGTTGGCATGCTGCCTCTAGGTCTCTCTCCTCTTGAGTTAATATTTCCTCCAATAGATTTCCGCCGACGGGCACAGCCTGGACCCGTCGTCACCTCCCATCTCTGTGGCCACTCACAGCCCAGACCACACTGCAGACCCATCACCACCGGCCTGGGCTCCTAGTGCTGCTGGGGCAGAAGCGCCGCACGTGAGGGGCTGTGAGGAGGGGAAGTGTCTTTCTCACGGTTCAGGAGGCTGCAAATCTGAAGCCAGGGCACTAGCTGTAGCAAGAGGTCCGTCCTTGTCTGTTTCAGCATCTAGTAGCTGGCAGCCCTGGGCGGTCCTGGGCCTGTAGGCTCATCTGCCTCCGTCCTCCTCAGATGCTGCTGTTGCTAGGTCCCGTGGAGTCGTTTCCCGTTCATAGCGACCCCATGCACAGCAGAACAAAACACCGCCCAGTCCTGCACCAGCTCCATGATCCCTGCCACTCCTGAGCCCATCGCCGCAGCCACCGTGTCAGTCCATCTCGTTGAGGGCCTCCCCCTCTTTCGTCGACCCTCCACCCTACCAAGCATGACATCCTTCTCCAGGGAATGGTCCCTTCTGACAACATGACCAAAGTAGGTGAGACGAAGTCTGGCCATTCTTGCTTCCAAGGAGCATTCTGGCTGCACTTCCTCCAGGACGGATCTGTTAGTTCTCTTAGCAGTCCATGGTACTTTCAGCATTCTCCGCCAGCACCACAACTCAAAAGCATCAACTCTTCTTCGGTCTTCCTTATTCATTGTCCAGCTCTCACATGCATAGGAGGTGATTGAAAACACCATGGCTTGTGTCAGGCGCACCTTAGTCCTCAAGGAGGCATCTTTGCTCCTCAGCACTTGAAAGAGGTCCTTTGCAGCCGATTTGCCCAGTGCTGAACGTCGTCTGATGTCCTGACGGCTGCTTCCATTGGTGTTGATTGTAGAACCAAGTAATATGAAGTCTTTGACAACTTCAGTCTTTTCTCCATTTATCGTGATGCTGCTTATGGTTCCAGTTGTGAGAATTTTTGTTTTCTTTATATTGAGATGTAATCCATGCTGAAGGCTGCAGTCTTTAATCTTCATCGGTCAGTGCTTCAAGTCTTCCTCACTTTCAGCAAGCAAAGTTGTGTCGTCAGTATCGTAGGTTGTTAATGAGTCTTCCTGCAATCCTGATGCCATGTTCTTCTTCATATGGTCTGGCTTCTCAGGTTATCTGCTGAGCACACGGATTGAATCAGTAAAGGCTACAGCCCTGACGCACGCCCCTCCTGATTGTAGACCAGCGGCACCGTCCTCGGACAGTGGCTGTCTTTGCCCTGGGTCTGCTCCGTGCCTGTTGTTGCTAATTGCCGTCAAGTCAGTGCTGACTCATGGTGACTCCCTGTGTGCCAAGGAAAACTGTCCTCATCTGTCACAGGGGTCACTGGGAATAAACCCTGGGGTGCAGTCCCCGTCTGTCACACGGGGTCACTGTGTGTGAACCTTAGGGTGCAGTCCCTGTCTGTCACAGGGTCACTGTGAGTAAACCCTGTGGGGCAGTCCCCATCTGTCACAGGGGTCATTGAGTAAACCCTGGGGTGCAGTCCCCATCTGTCATGTGGGGGCTCTGTGAGTAAACCCTGGGGTGCAGTCCCCATCTGTCACAGGGGTCCCTGTGAGTAAACCCTGGGGCGCAGTCCTTGTCTGTCACACGGGGTCACTGTGTGTGAACCTTGGGGTGCAGTCCCCGTCTGTCACACGGGGTCACTGAGTAAACCCTGTGGGGCAGTCCCCGTCTGTCACACGGGGTCCCTGTGAATGGAACTTCCACTCGACAACACACAGCAACAGCCTGACTGGCCCTGACTCACAGGTGGTGGTGAGGATCGCTAGAAGGATGCGTGTGGACTGCTTTGCATTCATAGATGGTCAGTAAGTGCTTCTCCGCTGGTTTGGGTGCTGCGAGCCGCATTGGAGCCGGAGACAGCGAGGTCCTGGGTCTCATGATTCCGCCTCCCACTGGGGAAGGCAGACAATAAACAAGTAAAGGGACTAAGACTGACTAGGAAGAAACCTGCAGTGCACTTCTGGAAATCAGCCAGCAGAAGCTGTGTGGATCCCAATGGTGCAGTCTGCACCTGGGCATGGGGACAGTGCAGAACCTGGTGGCCTTTTGTTCCATGGTGAACGGATTGCTGCACCGGGGGCCAACTGACAACAGCTAGAACAGCCACAACAAGTCTGTGAGAATCCCAGTGTGCTCTCTGCCCTCCTGTCGCTCCTCTTCAGGTTCTCTCCTGAGTCCTGGCTGCTGGATGCCCTCTCCATCCCTTTCCCGAAGGACATCTCTTCTTCCCTCAGCTGACCTCGTGTGCTGCTTCCGCCTCCTGAGACCGTCTTTCTCTTCGGTCCACAGCTCCCCTGTGCCTCCCTCTCCACTTGTTAACTCTGTCTGTGCCTCGCTCGTGGTACCTTCAGTTCCATTCCCCGGTTCCCACTTCACACGTCCCTCACTCCCAGGTTGTGATCCACACATATTTACATTTTCTGCTCTTTTGTGTTTTTTTCCAGATTGGGAGATTAGACCTGAAATGAAAGACTCAGATCCAAAGGAGAACATTTCAGAAGACAAGCAGTCCTGTGTGGTGGCCACAGAGGTGCCTGCAAGGAATGGTGGCTGGGGTCCCACCCTAGAAAGAGCATGGAAACGAGGTGACTGGCTGGAGAGGCAGCAGGAAGGACATGCAGACACCTGTCTAGAGCCAGGGGAGGTTTCCCATGAGAACAAGCTCACTGGGGAGTTAGTCTCCAAATATAATGAATTTAAGGCTGTTTTTAACCAAAGCTCGAACCTAGTTCCGCCAAGGTTGGAGGATCCAACGGAAAAAGGGACCCTTGCGTTTGTGATGCGTGGAAAGCACTTCTCAAATAACTCAGACTTAAATCAGCCTCCCACACTATCTGTAGAGAAAAAATCCTATGACTGCAGTGAGTGTGGCAAGGCATTCAGCCGAAATTCGTCCCTGATCAAACACCAGCGGATTCACACAGGAGAGAAACCCTTCGAATGCGACATCTGTGGGAAGCACTTCATCGAACGTTCATCTCTCACCATCCACCAGAGGGTTCACACTGGCGAGAAGCCCTACAAGTGTAGCGACTGCGGGAAAGCCTTCAGCCAGCGTATGAATCTCATCGTACACCAGAGGACCCACACTGGAGAGAAACCATACATATGCAGCGTGTGTGGGAAAGCCTTCCGGAAGACCTCCTCCCGCACCCAGCATGAAAGGATCCACACGGGAGAGAAGCCCTACACATGTGGCGACTGTGGGAAAGCCTTCAGCCAGAATATGCACCTCATAGTGCACCAGAGGACGCACACGGGGGAGAAGCCCTACGTGTGTGGTGAGTGTGGGCGAGCCTTCAGCCAGAACATGCATCTGACCGAGCATCAGAGGACACACACCGGGGAGAAGCCGTACGAGTGTAAGGAATGTGGGAAAGCCTTCAATAAGAGCTCGTCCCTCACACTCCACCAGAGAAACCACACTGGGGAGAAGCCCTATGTGTGCAATGAGTGTGGAAAAGCCTTCAGCCAGAGTTCATACCTCATCCAGCACCAAAGGTTTCATATCGGGGTGAAGCCCTTTGAATGCAACGAGTGTGGGAAGGCGTTCAGCAAGAACTCGTCCCTCACTCAGCATCAGCGGATCCACACAGGGGAGAAGCCCTACGAGTGCTACATTTGCAAGAAGCACTTCACGGGCCGCTCCTCTCTCATTGTACATCAGATCGTCCACACTGGGGAGAAGCCCTACAAATGTGGTGAGTGTGGGAAAGCCTTCAGCCAGAGCGCCTACCTCATCGAGCACCAGCGGATCCACACCGGAGAGAAGCCCTACAGATGCAGCGAGTGTGGGAGGTCCTTCATCAAGAACTCTTCACTGACAGTCCACCAGAGAATCCACACAGGAGAGAAACCTTATAAGTGCAGCGAATGTGGAAAAACCTTCAGCCGGAACACGAACCTCACTCGACACCTGAGGATTCACACCTAGGAGAAGCGTGGGGAGAGCTTCCATGGGGCATTTTGCTTCCGAGTTTACACTGTGCTTGTTAGTCTCATCATGACAACCGCACCTGTGTCAGGGTAGAACTGCCCGTGGGCTTTTCAGTGGTTGTGATCGTACTGAAAATAGACCACCAGGCCTTTCTTCCGCAGGACTGCTGGGTGGCTTTTTTTAGTTTAGCAGTGACCAGAGGGCCTAAGGATCGCTGGTTAATGGCACTGCTGTGAGTGGTCATCCCATTGGAGCACATAGGTAACTTTGTCTCAGAGAAGTCACACCCCTGGTGGAGTCTGAGGAATGTGGGGAAAGCCAGCAGTCCACCCACACTCCTTCCTTACAGAGAGTCAGGGTCCACGGGAGAGCAAGCCCATGGGTTCTAGCATATTCGGGAACAGGTTAAGGGTCATTGTAGGCAGTAATGGGTGGAACAAGCAGTTTGTCCTCACCTAGTGACCTGGCTCATAGTGACCCCACGTGTGCAGAATAGAACTGCCCAATAGGATTTTCAAGGCTGTGGCCTTTCAGAAGCAGGTCACCAGGCCTTCCTTCCAAGGAGCCTCTGGAGGGGTCCATGCTGCTAATCTTTTGGCCAGTTGTCAAGTGCTGAACTGTTCACTCCACTAGGAGTTGGAATCGACCCAGTGGCACCAAACAACAACAAATAACCTAAAGGTTGGTGGTTCGGACCCACCCAGTGGTGCCGCAGAAGAAAGGCCTCACGATCTGCTTGATAAAGATCACAGCCAAGGAGAGCTTACGGGGCTCAGTTCCGCCCTGTACACGTGGCATCCCCACGAGTGGGATCGACCGGACGGTCAGTTCTGCTCTGTGGCATGGCGTTGCCGTGAGTGGGATTGACTGGATGGTGCCGGGCTTGGTTTTGGAAAGTGAGAACAGGAGTTCTGTAACAGGAGCAGAGGGCATCTGAGTCCTGGACCCAGCTGTGAGTATAGTGTTGTACATGTGCCTGGACAGATCTCTCTGGGCAAGGGGAGTGCACTCAGCAAATGGACACGCGTTGTCACCTGTACCCAGGAGTCCAGATGTCTCTTTTGTCACCACCTGTGAATGTCCTCAGTGGGTTATGAACTAGAGGGCCTTCGGCTCTCCCCACATCCCAGCCCCTGTGTGCTCCTACAGCACACTCAGACCCACCAAGCCACCAAGTGGTGGAGGCGTTAAGTCTCCTGTGGAAAAAACCAGATTTTTCAGTTAGCAAGTAACGATTGCTTCAAATGCCAAAGTTTCTTACCATGCCATGTTGCTAATTTTTGAAAATGAAACTTTTAATTAGAGGAGGCCATGATGTAGAGGAGCCCTGGTGGCACAGTGGTGGAACACCTGGCTGCTAACTGAAAGGTCGGCAGTTTGAACCCAGCCAGCAGCTCCATGGGAGAAAACACCTGGCTGTCTGCTTCCGTAAAGATCACAGCTTGGGAAACCCTACAAGGCCATTCTGCTCCGTCACCACATCAGAATCAGCTTGACGGTACACAGCAACGTCGCTGAAGCCAATCGCAGGCATGAGAGGGATGGGGACTTAATTTCCCATCACAGTCATTTGTAGGGACAGTGGGAAAGAGAGAGAAAACAAACACCGACAAGTTTGATACTCAGGTTTGAATCCGTATTGGGCTTAACAGAGAGTCTGAGTGGCACACAGCTAAATACGTGACTTCTCCCCAGAAGGTCGCTGGTTCAAACCCACCCAGTGCAGGCTCAGAAAAGTGCCTGGAGATGCGCTTCCGAAAGGTCCCGGCCTTGAATGCCTCTGGAGCACAGTTCTCTGCACACGTGGGGGCGCCAGGAGTCGGGGTCCGTGGTGACTGGTTCTGTGGGGTCTGTGCATACGCACCACGAGCCCAGGTCCTGCTGTCTGCTTTTCAGGGATTAACTCGAAAGTCAAAGTTAGCTCCACGGCTGCGTGAAGGGTTGTCTGCGGCTCTGTGTGTACATACAGCTTTTCCCCCAGTCTCTTTCTCTGTGGCCTCTTGCCCCCCTTTTATTTCAACATTTGATGCTATTTTTGGTGCCATGAAGTCGATTCCAACTCATCATGACCCCAGGTGACAGAGCAGGGCCGCCCCGTAGCGTTTCCCAAGCTGTAATATTTATGGGGGCAGATTGCCTGGCTTTTCTCCCACAGAGCTGCCGGCTGGGTTTGAACCACCGACCTTCTAGTTAGCAGCCAAGTGCTTAATGCTTGTGCCACTGGGGCTCCTTACATTTGATGCTACTTGTTGCTAACCTGTCCTGGTGTTCCAGACTTCCACACTTCCTGACACTGGTGTCCATGAGGAATAAATGATTCATTTTGTATCATGTATATCAATAAGCACAGTTTGTGTAGTGAGCAGGAAAAACAGCCACTCAGGCATGTACATACAGTGACAGTTCTTTGAATGTCTAGCCCTTGGGTGGGTGTCGGGGGGTTTGATCAGGGCGCTCATCCTCAGAGCCATAGGCCTGGTTCTCTGTGATTCTCCTGCTTCCTCCCTCGTGGAATCCCTCTGGTTTCCAGCCGCTCCTGCCTGTGTGTTTTCTCAAGTCACACGCAGACAGAGTGAGACTTCTCCCAGTTGTTGACAACAAGCCCTCAGCTTCATTCTCTTGGACTCCCCCATGGCGTGGCCAAGGAAGTACCGCATGCTGATTGGCTCAGGCCTGGGTCTTGTTCTCATGCCTGAAATAGTAGCAGCTGCAAAGGGTGTGAGCTTGACAGCCGAGAGGAGCCAAAAACCACTGCAAGCCATGATCGGGGGGTGGATTCAGTCCCCCCGCCCCAAATCACAACATGGAAGTGGCGTGACGCAGGGAGACCCCCATCCACACCGACACCCCAAGGCCCTCTGGCAGGTTTGCGGTCGGGTGGTCGTGGTTTGTCTTCGAGAAAGTGACTCGTCATCGGAAGGATGGCGTTTCCTTTGGGAGGTCCCCGCCTCGTCCTGGTCACCAGGAGGACCCTGGGTCTTGTGTGCACCCCCTTAGCCCAGCCAAGAGGTGGGGCAGGGCAGCTTGGGTCCTCGGTCATGGGCTGGGTGGTGACTCCCCAGGATAGGACCAGCGGCGGTGGGAGCAGCCGGGAGGCTCCCGCTCACGTCAGCCTGCACCTGCGAGGCTAGGCGCCTCTCTCCCCACTCGTGTCTTCCTGTCGGATGGCGGAAAACAACGAAACCAGCAACGCTCGCCCGCAGCGTGTGGGGGCAGCGGGCAGGGCAGGGAGGGGGGACTTTGGCAGGGACCGATGCCCACAGTGGCCCGAGCAGAAGCCCTGTGGCAGGTGGAGGTTGAAAGAGGACTGGGCCCTGATGCGTAAGCCTGTGGGTCTCCCCTCGCCTCCCCGGAGAAGTGGGGCCAGTGCCACCCCAGAGTTGATGGTGGGTCAGGTGAAGGCCACGCCACTGTAAGTGGGGCCAGCGCCAGCCAGCCTCTCTCGCGCCCGGTCTGTCCGCCCACCCCTTCCGCTCTGGGTCTCTGCTCCGTTTCTCTTTTCTCTCTGCCTGCGTCTCTGTTCTGCCTCCCTCCCTCCC